>NC_072034.1:10797500-11097500 GCF_027791375.1 Indicator indicator | reverse complement strand
CTGACTGCAACTTCAGGAATAGCATCCATCATAATTCCAGATAGAGATTCTGAACTAGAAGTGTTACATCCAGTTAGGTATGAGACTGGGTTGGAAATAGTCAAAAGTGTACATAGCTCTGCTATAGTAGTTGCTTTGAAGTCTGTATTTACTACAATCTCATAGGTTATTTAAGTTATCACAGGTATGCATAGGCTTATAGTACACATAAGCCCGCTCAGTAATTTATGGCTTTCCTGCTAAGCCAAAGAAGAGGCATCTTGTCTGACTATCCAGATAGCCCAGACTCTGTGGCTTTGGTTTTTCACTTTCTGATAACGAGCAGAACTACTACTTTGTAAAATTTCCAACAAAATCACATAGTTTGTCTGGTCCCAGACGCTGACTTTGGTCTTGCCATTAACTTCAGCTAAAAGAAGACATGATCTGACTGTCAGCCAGACACAGAACCTACCCGATGTCTTGCCAGACCTCCCGACAGCTTCTCAGCTCTGCGTTTGACATATGCTGTCTTTCTACTGGCAATCATGACAGAACTCCTCCATTTGGAGTGAGAAAACCATGAGCCACTGAACTCTTTGGATATGTTGTCTGACAAAGTCCATGTAACAAGCAGTGCCTGCTTCTTAAATTATGCCTAGAAAGCATAATGTGGCATTTAATAAGTCAGGGCAAAGAACCTTCCTTTTCAAAATGTTTTATTGAGAGTCTTCTCTCCTTTTAAAGGAGAAAATTCTTTTTGAAAGGAATTAAAGTATATTGCCAAGGCAATATGGCAGTTGTGGCATAAGTGAGAGTTATGTGGTGGTTCTAAACGATGCTGTTCTGATTGTTTCAAGTTTTGGTTGTGTGGTTTGTTTGTGGGTTTTGTTTGTTTGTTTCATACTACTTCTACTTCCAGAATCAAGAAACAACATGGCACAGCTTAAAGGATCCAAGACACTCTGTCTTTCAAATACAGTTTTTTGAATTGTTGATACTCATTCTTTATCACTACATATTTTTCAGTCAATGGATATATATGACTAAAATATATATGCCTATGTAGGAATATTGTTCTAGTTTAAATCAAGTTCTCTATATGCTATATGTTCTTTTTCTCCTTGTCCCAAAAATTACTTAACAAACAAAAGGCAAGGTACAACATTCTTGACTTACTTGCCTGTGTTTAGTGTGAGTATTATATATTTGCCTTTCAAACTTACATAAATTTATTACCTTCAGGTCTTTTTCTCTTGCTGTTTTAGATATCAAAATCTGTCCTTTACTGTCATCATCATACTTACAGACTTATATTGGTGTGACCTGCAGGGAAACTTCCTAGTCTGGAAAAAAAAAAACCAAAACAACCCCAAAACCAAGCATAGACCCTTTCTTGCAAATAGAAACATATAATATTTTGTTTTCAATTTGCATCCACACCCAGAGAAAAACTGGAGGTGACTTTAAGCCAGCTTTCCGAAGGTGTTCTCAGTGGCACATGAAAGTTTCTCTGTTTAGCCACAGCTATTTGCGATGCCTCCCACATCCGCCGTCGAAAGCATACTGTTAACTAACTTCTTGTTTAAATGAAGGGCTATGCTGACAATTAAATGTGGGATCGTGCATGCTTCAGTGCCGAACCTTATTATAATCAACGTGAGTAGAAGCAGAGTGCTGAAATTATGGGTTTTACTCTGCATCTGCATGGTATTATTATGCTTATCAAGGTGAAAATGTCGAGGCTGAAGAATGTAATTGTGTACCTTAAGCAGCAGCGCTAGTTAAACTGAGCTCCTGCCTCCACTATTAATGCATCAAAGTGCTACTCTTAAGAGGCAGTATAACTCTTTATGTAGAGGCAGAGCTTTCAATTCATGAATTTATATACTTTTTTTTTTTTTTTTTAAGACCTTGAGAGGTAAGTTTTTTCTGTTTGGGTATTAATTCAATATAGATTTTTCTGATGTGTTTTTTTTTTTCCTTTTTTTTTTTTTTTCTTTTTTTAACAAAGTCAGGGACCAGAAAGAATAGTGTACACTTCGTGTATAGCTCCACTGCCCTCCAGGAGGTCAAGTGTGAAATGAGTTGAGAGACACATTGACAGTCCATGCGTGAGCTGAAACAACTCGAGCTATTTATCAGTAATTTGGATCTGTGCCTGTGATATGGGTTCTTACTATATAAAATCTAATCAAATAATAAAATAAGTCAGTGAATTATCTATGTGTAGTAGATTATCATTTCCATCTGAACATCATCTCATACAAATCATGCATGTGTTATTTGTTGGTTTTAATGTTTAGTCATCCTGAACACTTTGATTTGTTATTCATTTATACTGCAAAACAAATGCAGGTTTCTTGATACAATATATTGCTTTGTTGGGTTTCATATACGTGCCTTGCTTGTAAGTTAGTCACTTGTATATTATCTGTCGGGGTGGGTACACCACTGTTCTTTACACAGAGGCAGAGGGAATGGTTTCCCCTCATAGTGGTTCTCTTGATCGATGTAGACAGTGCTGAACCCATAGCACTGGGTCAACACATATGCCAAAATCTATCTTCATGCTTGTACTTTAGCTAGTATTTCTCAACTGGTAATATTATAAATTCCGTAAGTCCTTCTTTTCTTCCATTTTTTCTTCCCTCTTCTCCACAAATTCCCTGTTCAATAGTTTTTGGCAAGACAAAGCAGGTATGCTAACTCAGTATAATAATTTATTTTGAAATTGTTTCAATTTGTTTCAGTCTCTTGAAAAAAAAAAAAATTGCACAGGCTTCAGTTTTACATGAATCATTATTTTAAACTGATTTCCTTAGTTCTAAAATACTCTTCTGCTACTCTCAATCTGTTTTTTGCCATGAAGAGAAATACAAAGGCCACTCAAGTGTCTAAGGATTGAAAGTCTGCTTTTCTGCTCCTTTGTGTAAAAGGAAGAAATTCGCAATAAAAGATTTGTCTTGAGGAAGCTTCAGTATTCATGAATCATTTGGTTATTTCCTTACAGATAAAGTGAACCTTTTAGCTACAAAGAGAGAATATTTCACTTGCTTTTAATTAACCATTTAGTAACTTAATGGACAGAGCACTTGTACTTCTGAGCAGCTTTAATGAACTAACTGCAGCAGTGAAGAAGGACTTACAGCTACGCAAGAAGCATAGGCAGACTTCAGAAGAATGAATGTTTCTAGATTTATTCCTATAGAATTTGTGGAAGTGATGGAATTCCTTATTCTACTCAAAATAATCTAGAAACAAAACTTTTGCCTTTGAAGCACTGAACCTTGGCATGCTTTTCAGTTGCAAAGAACCAAAGTTCTGTTCATCCATATATGAATGGAGCAAGGTAAAAGAAATGTTATCTGTTTCTATCTTCTGGTTATCTCTGCAGGTCTAGGTCACCCTCACCTTGAAGGACTCCTTGCCTCTGTATTAGAAAGCAGTTAAAGCACTGATGGTTAAGGGCAACTTACTGAATTGGGTTTGGACGACTACTGGGATCTGGATTTACAAATATTACAGGTAAAGGCATGTTCATTCTGCAGGGGGAAGACAACTGGTAAGGTAAAGAAAGTGGGCCAGATTTCTGCTAAATACTCTAGCATTTAAAATCATAAAAAATATATTAAATGCCATTTATCAGAAAAAGTATATTATGGGACTGGGAGACGTGGAACAGTAATGATTCATTCAGAGAATCATAGTTTTGCTTCTCATCTTGCTCTATCGTTACGTATCTACAACCATTCCTTGTAAGTGAAGTCAAACTCATATGTTTTAAAATGAGAGTGTCACTTTGTACATATTACTGTCAGAGCTGCCTATCTCCACTGATTTTCTTATGTTTCAAGGTCAGACTTTTAAATCACTGTAAAGTCAAACCTCCTGTTGTAGGTTTGTCCTTTCTATTACAGATATAGATATAGATTAGATATAGATATGTTAGGGACCATTAGCAATTCCACAGCTGTAAAGCATAGTTTCTGACTTCTGTCTGGCTCCCCACACAGAGTTCTTCATTCAGGCCAATAATTCTGAATAGGCAAATCTTTCAGCTGAGCTCCAGAAGTAACAAGCCCTTTGAAACAGATTCACAGACTGGTTCAGGCTGGAAGGAACCGCCTGAGACCACCTAGTCCATCCCTTCCCTGGCTGAACCATGACCACGATGGCCAGAGGTCTTTTGTACATCTCTAAGGACACAGAAACTCTGTCACCTCTGCATGGAACCTCTCCTTGTTGGTGTAGCAGCAGAGTGGAGAAGATGCATGAACAGAAGTTTGTGCTGTACAGGCCTGCAAGTTAAGTGTGAAGAAAGAGGGAGAAGGGAATAGGCTGTGACATGACATTACTTTGGAGCTCCTATCAAGTGCAAACAAGGATCACATTAAATAAGTCCCAGCTAGAGAGCTGTCTATTTTTATTTGTAGTGTTTAGCTTTCAACCAAAAATCTGTTTTGCTTCAATTCTTGTAGCATTCAGAAAAGCATCAAAATGACCATTTACTTCTGGTTCAAGAAAAATAATGGCTTGCATTATTATCTCTTCAGCTTCATGTTTGGTTTGATTACAGAAGCCATGATTTTAAAATATTGAGCTTATCTCTGTTAAAGGATCAGATCCTCCTAAATTTTATCTAAAACTGACATTTCCCCCACCACACACCTTCCTCTGTGCCCCCCACCCTTCCTGTTTCTGTGTCAGTAACAAACTGCTGACAAGCCATGTCTGATTGTCTTGTGAAGGCAAGAAGATCAAATACATACAGAGCATTAACAAAAAGAAAGAATGTCCTTGGGGGAAAAAATGTTGCAGAACATGAACTCACTTGTACTGCTGGAAAGAACTGTCAGTAACTGTAAAAAAAAAGTTCAGAAGCCTCCCGCCATGGGGAGGGAGCAGGACCCCTAGCATCTATACAAGAGCTCTTTCAGGAGGACTTCACTCACCTTTGTCAGACATAAGCTGAGCTCAGGGATGCACAAGGGAAAGAAGGAATGCTGCTTCCAAACATTGCCATTATTGCTTTTCTGCTTGTCTCTCTGTTTCACAATCAGAGGGTAACAAACCCTTCTGTTGAATTACCCAGAACCAAAGCATTTTTCCTCCCCAAACAGCACTGTCTATCCACTTTGTCTTGTTTATTCTTTTCCTTTTTTTTTTTTTTTGTTGTACCTTTTTTTTTCCCCTAGTTTAATGTGACACCATGGAGAATGAAACAAACCAAGATGAATTGCTAGCCCTCTGGAATTAAAGCCACTTATGTGATGGCTGGGGAAGCAGGTAGGTTACAGCAACTTTGGTGTCAGCAGGGATTCTTACAGGCTCTTAATGCCCTTGTGACACGACCTGAGTTGTAGCCACTTGCAATTGCCAGTGTTCTTCTGGGCAGGCTGGTAGCACATCATCTCTGTACTTAGAGAGCCAGAGAACACCATCTGACTTGCCATCCTAACAGCCTTTGACATGTTGAAATGTTATATGAAAGCTCAGGTTGAAGTTTAAAAAACAACTGCTTAGCAACAATTTTGCCTCAGAATTTTGCTTTGAAATTACTTTGTGTGATTTCTATGAACATGCTTGAATTTAAATTCTACACAACTACTTATAACAGGAAACACAATCAAAAAAAGAAACAGAATGAGAAAGGACAAGAAAAAGAGGTCAATAGTCTTAAATTATTCACCCAAGTCAGAAAAACTCAAGATCATTTAGCACAGTATAACAGGGGTAGGTTTAGTCTAATAAAGCAATTACTTTGTATGTATATCAAATGAAATATTCAGAAAGCTTATGAAGAAACTCTGTAGCCTCACAGACAAGTGTTTATCTTGAAAATGGAAGAAAAGACACCTTTTTGGAATTTATATTTTTGCCTCTCCATCTGCATCTGTACCTCTTGAGGTACCTCTTTGGAGGATGAACATACTTCTTATTGTGAATTAAGATATATATATACATATTAAAACAAAACAAAAAAACATGCATACAGACAGACAAATGTTGATCCTTCTTGTTTCCTTACTTGAACAATACAGCTATTTATTTTAATAAGAATGAAACTTGGACTCATGCTTGACTTGAGGTTAATTCTGTGGCACCGTGAGAGGACTGTAAGGTCCCAGCTCCTGCCTTGACCCAGCTGACAGGTAAATCATGTACAGCTTTGTTCCTCCAAGGTTACCTGTTCCAGAGGTAAGTTTTGTGTTTTGGATGCAGGTTTGCAAAGCCATCCTTTGAAGATTTGGAGTTGTCTGCTCTTGCTACATCATAAGCTGTTGTTTTGTTGTTTTTGTTTTTGGCTTTTTTTTTTTTTTAATTGTGATGAAGTTTAGGTAAAAGAGTTCTAATCACCAAAGAAATCTTTCAAAGCATTGATGTTTTCATCTCTTAGATCACCTTATAAAAGCAACAGTGGAAAATCAAAACTCTTGGCCAGTTATATACATAACTTTGTCTATACATACAGGCCTCCATGTGGAAAAAAAAAAGGAATCAAATATTGGACTTACCTGTTCCTTTGTCAGTCACTGTAAAAAAACCTTTAGTGCTAATTCACTTCAGCTTACAACCTAATCCATTACTGATAGAGCAAAGCAGAGTCAGAAAACAAAACATTTTATTATTCATAAATTCCTTATTAGACTAGAATAATCCAGCCAGAAATATTCAGAGATAGTAAATATTTGCAAGTTTGGATAATATGCTTACCATCATAATTGGCAGAAGTGATCTGAGTACTCACTGTTCAAAATTATCCCTTCTCACAGCCAAGTCTCATACAGACAGACCCCTGTCCTTTTCAGATTTGTACTGACAAGTAGCTGATAGAAAGTACAATTTCACTACATGTTAATTTAAAATTTATTAGAAAAGAAAGTGAGGTCTTAGCTGAAAAAAAAGAGGAAAAAAAAGCACATGACTTTTCAATCCTCTTTTCTGGAAGTATTCTGATTTGTCAGACAGCCTCAGTAGATATCTTAATAGAATTACATTGTTACATTCTTAACAGATGTAGTGCTTTTCAACCCTCTAATGTAGAAATCCTGACATTTGTCTAGTATATTCAGTACCTGATCCAAGAGGAATTTAAAAATCATTTCTCCAGATGTGACTCTAACAGTTTCAGTAATTTCACAACTCATTCAAGTTTGCTTTATTTATGCTGCCATTTGCACCTCTGCAAAATAAGCATTATAGCCTGAAGTGGAACATCGTCACTTTAGGTTTTCTATGACCACTGAAATCCATGTAGAGACAAAACACAGATCCTTCAGTCTGGTCAAGTGTGTTACAATCTGTTGTGCTTGTTCATCAAAACTCCTGTCAAGTAACAGAAGCATGAGTGATGATAAAAGAGAGGTGGTAGGTTTCATGCATTTACCAAGTGCTGTTTCAGATGTGCTCCTGTTACTCGTTTGCTGCATTATGAGACATCAGATGAATAAACCAAGATTAGGTACTATGAAACTGTAAGGCAAAAACTTAGGAACAAATAAAAACTTCAAACTGTAGCACTGCTGATAGTTTAGCATTTCTGATTGCTATTAATTTGGGAAATTATTCTGCCTTAATTTGACCGACCTCCCACAAGCATTGTTGTTAGAGCACGACTTGGATGTGTGGTGCAGTGAGAAGCGTTCTAGTAAGCTTCCAGTGGGGCATGGCTCTATTCAAAAGACACAATTGTCCTGTTTCCAAAGCCAGGAAGGTAGGGTACACAAACCATTTTACTGATTGATAGGTGGCTTATTAACCACAAAAGTCAAACATAGTCATCTAGTCCAGATGATTTAAAGGAAGGAAGTACTTAGCTGGACACTGTATGAAGACAAGCCCTTATTCAAGTGAAAGCTTTGCAGGTATCTTTTAATAATAGTAATATGATGAAATGATACTTTTCATGGTTTTGAGGAACTTCTAAACAATGTATTGACTCAGCTTGCTCTCAAATATTTTTTATATTCCATACTAAACCTCGAGAAATAAGGTGACAGGAGCAGCTTGCTCACCCTGCAGTACTATCTTCAACTAATCCACTTAACTATCCAGAGAAATAAAGTCAGGACACTTCCTAACTCAATTGCAGCAGTTGGTAGGTGTTTAGGAAACACTATCACTCAGCTGAGGTCCTGTGCCTCACTGTGTCAGTGGTGTACTTCTTCACAGACACCTAGCAAGACGATGCACGTGTAGTTGTACAACAAGAATCCTGCTCCTGTTGCTCAGTTCTGTCACTTGCTGAATACTGCTGGCTACATTGAACATATGTTAAGATGCTTTATAGGTGGGTGCAAACGGTAACATTGTGATACTACATTATTATGGCTTCCTGCTGTGTCATCATTCCTAATTTATTTTTTTCCTCACACAGACCCATGGTCCATCTTCTCGTGTAATTCCACTAGTGCAGCTGTAGGTACAGAGAAGGATGAAAAAGCAAATGTCAAGAATAAGATACCAGTGAATGGGAGCGCCCTGCCGCACATCAGCCTGCTTTTTTGAGGGTCACTGCACTGCAGTCCAGCACTCTCGAGGTAAAACTACTGTCTCTGCTGTCCCTAAAATGATCTGCTCTTCACTGGCAAAGAAATATAATGTTTATTGTGCAGAAAAAAAGCTTAGAATTTCATTTCTAAGTATAATTAACTAAGCAATTCACAACTGTTTTGTTTTTCTGTACTCATCACTTGGTAATTACCACTTTAAAAAAAAAGCAAACAATAATAGTTCCTTAATGTGAGCTCCTGACAGCAAAAGTGCAGGGGGAAATAACATAGAGAGTGTCATCAGGCTTACTGATTGCCCTGGCATAACACACAGTGTGGACTGACTTACCTGATCATGAAAGTGAGCTGCAAAGAAGCCTACATCATAATTGAGAACGAGCATAACCTGGAAACTAGTGGAAAGAGTTTACAACACTGCCATGAATGAGATTTACTAGAAGACTACTTGGCAGGTGCAAATGATTTCTGTGATAAAACAAAGGAAGAAAATAACTAACTGAAGAAAGAAGTGGAAAAAAAAAAAAAGGAGGAGAAAAATCTTGTCATATGAAAGAACGTTAACAGAATAAAGGAAGGGAAAGAAGTGAAACAGCAAAGTGAGAAGCAGAGGGGAAAAATGTGATGGGTTAGAACTCTGTAATATCATGTAGTGGAATAAAAATGGAAAGAAAAAGGAGTTTTAGAAGCCAAAAATTAAAGTAAATTCATTGTATTTGAGATGCAAATGACTGTTCAAGCTTAGCAGATGCTGCTATGCAAAATCCAATTTCCTTTGTATTTGTGTTGACTTTTAAAAAAATTATTTTGGATTTCTGTAATAGTATTTAATTATTATTTAAATAGTTATCATGTGCATCTAAAAGAAACTGAAAGATATAATAACCAAGAGCTCCTTACATTTTGTGACATTTTACTGTGCACCTAATCAGAGGCTTTACAAAATGCAGATAAATTTACTTGACCTATTGCTGAAATTTGAATAAACATATAATTATGGGCTTGCTTTAAAATGTGTTTTTTATTTATAGCGGAACATTAGGAGCTGATGTGGTAAGCTTTAAGTAGCATATTAGAAAATCTTTTCGGTTCACAGACAATTAGAGCTGTTGTGGGGTCACTCTGGGTTAACAATGTATTCCTTAAACGAATGGGAGTTTTGTCATTGATTTAACAGGATCAGGAAAGTACATTGTGCTTTCCAATTTTTTTTCCTTTTTCAATCTTCTGAACAGCACATTATATTGAGCTCTGGAAAAGCCAAGCTAAGAAACAGCTCGGCTTATGCTACAAGCTGCTGTTTCTGCCATTTTCATAGGGATGACAACAATCTGGTTGATGACTGAGGTGTCTCTTTGGTGAAAGAGACTAAATCAGAAAACACCAAAACCCTTCAGGTACAAGTACTAGAAAAAAGCACATTCTAGATTTCTACTTCCAACAAAGGAACTGGAAGTAGCCGAAACAAAATGGCATCTATTTCCAAGCTGTCCATGAAGGTGACCACATGCACACAGCCAATTACTTAACAAGTGAAAAGTAAAATCCCTGAACAGAACTGGTTCTTTTTCTAAACTGAAACCAGACATGTAATGAATATACAACAAAATACATATTTGCTGCATGTGAAAATATAAATGCTATATTTAAAGAAGAATTGTGTTGTGGTTAGAGGTGTTTTGCAAACACAAGGTAGAGAAATATTTCTTTACCACAGAAGATAAGAGGTGACCTGCAGGGTTAGCAGACAGTATGGTAGAACAAGTACACAGTGCTAACACTTACTCAGAAAGGGTTATTGCACACTTGAAAGTTCACATAGGGAATTGATATGGAATAAGTGATGTGTTGTACCTCCTCACTTACTTCGTTGTCACTTCAAAGATAAGCCCTGAGGCTAACCAGAAAAATGGATCTTCACTGTAGCCAAATCTCCCACTGAGGGTCAAGTGTCACAAAAGTATAGGTTAAACATGAACAAATGATTTACTGAACAGGAATGGGCTAGAACAAGACACTTCAGAGTGGTTAAGTGCTTTGCTGAAATAGGACCTTTAATAGAAAAGACAGATAAAAATCTGATTGATTCCTGAATCTAGGTGCACTGACAGCCTCGGGGTGTGTTTTACCTGACCCATGCATAAGATGGATGGGGGCTGTCCCTACAGTATCTTCTAAAGAAAAGTGCTTTCCTGCATAGACTCGTTGGTATTCAGACTTGTATCCAGAGCTGAAGGATGCCAGATTCCTTCATGTGTCTTTTCATATTTATAATATGTGTACTTAATATATATTTGTAGTGGGTTACAGCCTGCCTTGCAAGACCCATGCCACACCTCCTTATCAGGCTTTACCTGTGGTTAAAACCAGTAACATTGCTAATATGCTGTTTGTTTAGGTAGCCTGATCCCACCATTCCAATGATCACACCCTTTGTCTAACAAGAAACTTCTGCTTTGTTCTCAACCACAGTATTAAGTAGATGATGATACAGGTGGCGTAAAATTAACATAGGATACGGCATCTGATAATAGATTCAACAGAGGCAACACATGATATTCAAAACTGATAGCACAATTTCGTTCTTCTAACACAAAAAGTCAACACCCAGTTAAAATGAGTATGTTTCTTTAAAAGAGATGGAAAGGAAAGTGATTCTGGGACTGTCTGCAGGGTGGTGAAACACTTAGACACAGCTCCCAGCTACCTATAGCTGCTGGTCCTTAGTGGCCAGGCGGTGTGCACATCTCTCATGCATCTCTCACCCACCTCTCCTTCTCAAGTGCCTTCCTTAGGGGTTAATGATTGCTTGTAACGATAATCACTCCACTTACTTACAGGGATCCTTAAAATTTGTTCTTCATCAGGTACCACTGTATAAAAACAATGGAGATGCTACTCATATCCATTGGAGCATAACACACCTGAAAAATTTTTCAGCTTTATGCACCAGTACCTGGCTAGGCTAGGACTGCCCCAAAGGCCCTGGTGTGCAAATGACAGCTCACAGAAAACCTTTCCCAGCCAACCATAGGAAAGGTGATCTGATTTTGCAAAGTACTCAATGCCATTATGTCCAAATGCAAAGACAAACTCTTTACTAGCATAAAACTGACATCAGACATCTCTAATGGAAGAGCTATTTTTCCAGCTCGTCTGGAAAATGTCAGCTGAGCAGTGCCACTGTTTCTCTAACTTACAATTTTCTGTAATATCAATATTTGCTATGATAATATTACTTTTTAATATCAAGAAAGCCATTTATTGTTGGTATACAAAATAATTAAAAATGGTAATTTATAAAGATTGTTTTAGTATATATCATGGATTTCTTGGTTTTGTTTGCTACACATTTTTTTTGTCCCTTACTCTGATAATAGAGCTTTCTCCAAGAGAATGACAAATAAATCATTTTGAGGTGAAAAACACTTTTTTTCCTTCTCAAAAGTAATGTTATATTGACTAACTCTTACCTTTTTACTTAAGAGTTTGGGGGGGGGGGGGAGGGGTAAACTTCACCCTTTCTTCTGGACACTGTAACCCCAATAAAAAGTGTTCCCTGCATGTTCAATAATTTTCAGTCATAACCAATAACCTGACCTCTTTTTCGGAGAGCATGAGAAAAATGTGTTGTTAAGTAATAAAGAAAATTTCATAAGCCCCACATACCTGTTTGAAGACCTTTGTTTTCAAGCTCTGGACAAGTTTGAGCAGTACTCCACTTGTATCATGTGTTTATCCATGGAGGTGAGCATAGGCTCTTGTTCAAAGCTCAATATCTCCTCAATGACACTCTGTAAAATAAAAGGTAAGGACTGAACCCAAAAGACATCTTTAGAAATCTTCTGTGGTATCTTATCCTCAAATCTGACATTCTGAGGATAGTTAGCAAGAGGCAGGCATCAGAAACATCACATAGGACAGGAATCTTACAGAAGGGAGTTAGCATTTCATAAAAGTTAAAGACCCACTGTAAAATCTTCTAAACAAGTGTTTCTTGACCAGTTTCTACCATTTGCTATTAGATACTAGTATTTCCACAACACAGTTTATTTAAAAAATGAGCAACTGGTGAAAATTTCTTCCCCAGTTTTGGGACAGTGATAGTAGATATTGATGTGAATTAATCATAGCTGGTTTACTCAAAATAGCAGATGAAAGAAACTATTTGCTTCAGACTATGTATTTGTAGTACTTCTTGAGATAATAAAAACTTTTCCAAGTAAAAATTTTGTTGCTCCCTTGTTACTTAGGATGTTTCTAATGTTGTTATTTGTTTTAGAATAGGAAATGTTACCCTTTTTTGCAGCATCTATGGAAGATGTTTAAAAGTCACTAGAGTATCTGCTTGTCTGTGCATGCAAACAGGAATAACTGTCCGGGGAACATAATCATGGCAAAAGGTCATGTTTGCCTTTTATTTGAAATACTTTTAGACTATCAAATGGTTTAGAAGTCACTCAACCAGTACCAGAAGTCAAGGGGAACAGTTCGTTTTACCAACATTAATATATTTTTTAATTTTTCTAAGATGAAACATCATTTCCCTTGGCATTTTAATTGAGATTTCATAAAGAAGTTGGTGGTTTAGTGCATTCTGGAATGGTATTTTAGGTTGCACTATACTGCAACAACAGCCTGAGTCACAAATCCTTTAGAGACCTGCAAAATCCACATGAGAACCTTACCCCTCCTCTTTCCCCTTCTACCTTCGAAAGGTGAATCAGAATGAAAGCTGAGACTATAAACACCTCCATTTACCCATAAATAGTAAGAGGGTGCTGAGGGATATATACTTAATCCATATGTACCACAAATCAGTTTTGATTTTCTTGTTGCATGTACCATGGATATAAAAGGTATTTTATGGGACATTGCAAAGCAAGAAGTCCTCCAGTTCAACTATGTTTGCTAAACAACAAAAATGGTTTAATATAAAAAACAGAGATGGTTAAAAGAAAAGAAAAAAGTTGTGTCTAAGGTTTTAGGATAGATATTTTCAGAATATTTTACTGTATAGGACACCTAAATTATTATAATTTAAAGGCATTACTAAAAAAAAAAAATTGTCTCTCTCTTCCAACTTATTGTCTAGAAAAAGAAAAGAAAAAAAAAATGTTGCTTTCATGTGCACGGTTATGATAAAAAACTTCCCCCTAAATGGAATCCCAAGTATACCTATTAACTAAAAAAAAAAAAAAAAAAAAAAGTGAAAAATAACATTTTCAAAGGACCGATGAATGATCATACTATACAAAACTACATGAACATGGAGAAGTTGACAGTAATAAAGTATTAAAACATCATTGCTTTTGGTAGATGCCACATAATTTTTTTGCCCCCCACTGGTAACTGAATGTTGTCCATTAAAAACCAAAACTGTAGAAGCAGTAAGGAGTCCACATGGATTAATGTTAGCATGGGCTACCATGGAGGATTAGCTGAGTGAATTATCAGTGCAAACTGCAAAGATGAGTGACTACGTGGAGATGGGTGGGCTAAAATATTATGGAGAATTGGGCCTGGGTCTTACCCACACTCTATCTGTGCCTGCACTGCTCTTAGCTGCTGCACTTCCACTGGACTGGACTTTTTGAAACGTGGCACTGTACACTGAGGCTTGATGTGCCCTAAAAAACAACCACTCTAATTACTTAAGGAACACAAATCATTATTAAAACCCCGTTCTTCCAATATGCCTTGCCAGGCCTTTCATTTAAAAAAGAGAATTAAAAAATATCTGCAGTGCTAAGACATACGTGTATCCAAATGAAAAATCATTTGGTTAGGAAAAAATATAAATGCTCAGCCTGGGTGAGCATTTTCTTAAACAGTCATTATCTCAAAATTAGGATGAAGGCTGAAAAACTAAAATAGCTTATTAATGGACTGAGACACCTTAAACTTTTTCATAATGGGAGTCAGGTGTGTAGAATCTTTGGAAAAACCTCACTAAGTACCTATATGCATCTTTAGGCACTTAAATGCCTTTAAAAACTTGTTCCCTATTGTATTATTGTCAATTAATTTCAATTAGGGTGCTAGCATTGGGAAATATTCTAATCTCTTCACAGATCTAAGAAGAGCAGACATAAAATAAGGCTTTCAAAGGCACTTAAAGATACATAGGAATTTGACTTTTAGTGAGTAAAATTTAACTTGTAGTGTAAGTATAAGAAGTATATTAACTTATATATACATAGAATCATACATTCATTAAGGTTGGAAATTACCTCTAAGATTAACAAGTCCAACTGTCAACCTAACACCACCATGCCCACTAAACATGTCCCAAAGTGCCATATTTACTTGGGTTTTTTTTGAACACCTCCACAGATGGTGACTCCACGACCTCCCTTTGAAGTTTGCAAACTTTGCATTTCACTTCTATTCAGCTTTTGAAGTTATGAGTGGCCCAGTTTCACAAAGGGAAACCTGGGAATAGGCCTACATTTTTTTCTAGGGGGAAGGGGATTGGGGGTGTTTTCTTTTTCAGGGGTTTTGTTTGTTTTTAATGCAAAGGAACATGGAACAAAGTTCAGAAGTGAATCAGGGATCCTAGTTGTATTCTCAAGCCATGCATAATATGGGATATTCACTAGTGGGTTAGGTGGGAACAAGTACTGAGAGATGGGAAGGAAAATAGAGTTCCTCCTCCTTATGATGCCATTGTGCTGCCTAAGGGATGGAACATTATAACCCAGGCTCAGCACACAGTTTGGAGCTCATTGGATTCTAATGCCTGAGCAAGAGCCTTATCCCAACAATGCTGTGATAGTTACCGGCAGAAAGAGGCTCCGCTCCTCTTCTGTACTTGATGAGGAAAATTCACTATATCTCAAATGTTTCCTTCTTTTCCTATTTTTACATTTTCCTGAAATAAAAAGAAAAAAAAAAGTCACCATCTTCAACTATCTAACTTTTCATACTTAAGCTTTTCATACTTGTAAACAAAACGACTGAAAGCTGTCAGTTGGAAATGTCACGTCTGCTGTCAATGGTTCATGAATAATTGACATTGAGATTACCTAGGGAAAGCTGCAATTATCCTGACTCATTAACATATGAACTAAGCCTGGTTTTGTTCTGTGGTTGTAGGATTTTCAGTTAACTCCTTGATGTAGGAGGAAAAAAAAAAAATCCTGGCAGGATGTTGCTATAAAAAGGACAAATGTGAATGAACAAAATCTCAGAACTATGAATATGTATCAGAATTTCAAGTAGTGCTTCATTGATTCTTGTATACACAGTACTATTTTACAGGTAATATCACTGGCATAAGTTTGCTAGACTAAAGTTTGGAGAATAGCTCTTCCTCAGAAAAATATACGCACTTGAAATAAGTATCAATGGGAAGATGATCTTCCCATGTTCACATTTTGAAGCACAACTCAGAAAGCAGAAATAGTTGGTGATAATCAAAGCACAAACACAAAAAACAAGGAAGTTAAGTCTCCTGCCTGACATCAGCACCCACAGAGAAAAATACATTTTATAGGAATTCCCTTAAAAAAAGAAATGCTAACCTGATTTTAAGATTAAAGTTTTGCAAATCAACATTTACTGCAGAAACACGCAAGTAAAGAAAGCAGTCAGAAATTTTACAAGCTGGAAAAAGCATATGAAGAAATCAACCCACAATATTTACAAAGACAAACCACTAACTGCTACTTCAGAGGTAATATATGTTAAATACTTTCTCTCAATCTGTACAAAATGATAGAGACTAAATTTTTTTGCTGCTGTGCAAAGTTGTAGGGTAGCCTTGAGGTTTAGGTTACAGTTTGAATTAAAGTTTCCCTTTCTTGTTAAAGCCCTTTGGATTGGAAGTTGAAACCATGAAGCTATTTCCCACAAGTAATTACCACTTTAGATGCCTGTCACTGCTGGTTCCATTGCCTTTTAGAAGCACACCATGAATTGGAGGCCATCATATCAATCCATAGAGCTGAATTATAACTTCTTTGGTATAACGAGCTCCCTTTGACAGCCTTGCACAGTCAAAGTCATTGTTCAGAAAGGATAACCAAGCTATTGCCTCTCAAGTGTAATACACTTGGTTAAAATGCAAGTCATTTCTTTAGACACACACTCACTGAACTCCAACCCCTCATAAATCTTGTAACATTTCATTTCTTGTTCACAGCTCTGAAATCTTTAAATTGAGGACTTTGGTAACTTTCCCCATAACCTTAAAAAACATATACGTTTCACGCTTCAGTCTTTTTTTCATTCTTCTTCTTCTTTATTTAACCGCAAGACAAGATGACAAACAGTTCTGAGGATCTTGCCTGTTTGGCCCTTGCAGCATTCCTGTCAGCAGCAGTTATTCAGCCACTAGGTCTTCTCACATCGTGGAAGACTTCCTAACACCCACCCAAGTTTTACATCCTTGAATTTCCTATCTGAGTTCTGGGTGACAGCACGTTAAGGAAAGACATTTCCCCCCCCCCCCCCTCATTTTCATAGGCCTCTATATGGTCTCCATTCCTTCATAGTCGCTTAAATATCCATCATACATCCCAATGAAAACACAGACAATAAACAAACAAACAAACAAAATTCCCTATGTGTGGTAAATTAAACAGAATAGAGGAATTATGAAGAAACAGAGACTAGCTCTTGAAGATTCCTCTCCATCTTTATAACACCCCTGGACTAGATGACCTTTAGAGGTCCCTTCCAACCCAGACCATTCTGTGATTCTATGATAAGCACAATATTAGTTTGAATCTTACTGTACAATAACTGTCAAAGATATACCAGTGATAGGTTTCTATTTCTCTAACAAATCTTACTTACCTTCTCCAATTATTTTATATTTTTATCCAAACCCTCTTTTGTCTTTGAGTATTGCTCTGGTTCTTGTTCTGCAGACTTGTATCACATACGATGGACTATTCACTGTTTCTTCAAAACAGTGTGAAGCTAGCAAGAGATGAGTGATGTCCAGATTTGCTTCTAAGAGGGGATTCAGAGGATATTCTTAGAATGTTACAATGGTATAGACTGCATTGCATTCAGTGACCACAATTCTCAGGGAGCAGGACAACTTTAGATTAAAAAACATCTCAATATTTAATTCACATCCACTGCCACATAATTGTGCAGTGATCTCTAGAAGCCGTTCAATGATAATCACTGAATATAGCTGAATACAATTATGCAACATTTCCCCATAATCCACAGAATGGAATCAATTGGCTATCAGTATAGGAAAAAATAACTTGTATAAGTTCTGCATGTAAGCAGAACTAAAATGTATAGGAAGCCATTTATATGTATAATCTATATGAGCTCTCAGCATTCTGCTTGTACTCAGAACAAGAATATCCTTAGCAAACATTTCCCAGAAATGTACATATTTAGCTCTACTGGGATTGATTATTGCTTATGTACAGAAATTCATGCACAGCAACACAGGGATGAGGGTGTACGTGCATCATACATATATACATTTGCAGTCTATGCAATGTGCCTATAATACAACCACCAAACCTGTCACTATCTATGTTTCAGCACAGCTGCTGTTTTCAGTGACCTGAGGATGGCTTTTCCCCCCTCTGGAATTTAAATGCTTCTGTCTGTGGAGACTGAGAACAAGAAGAGAACTCCAACCGAAGATTAAAATGGAGCACAAGACTTGCACACAGAACTATCACTTATTCATGAGCGCTTACATATGTAATGTTTTAAGTCAGCAGAAAGAGTATCTTTCACCACACTGGCCCTAAGTAAGTAGCTCTTAGTTTCAGACACTGAATTCCCCTCTTTAAAGATATAATTCACATATAGGCTAGTTGACCTCTTTAGCAAAACCTTTGAGACACTAACATGTCTCATTTTAAGAGACTTTTTTCAGTGTTGAGGCAGCGATTTACAGGAACAGCAGTCACTGGTTATTATTTAATACATGCCCATATTAAAGGGAACAGAAAAGAGAATGCAAAGTTTCCACTTGGAGGCTGCAGTAAAGCTGACAGTCTGGTAGAAAAGACTAATCAGTGCATAAGAGATTCAAGGTTGCCAGCAATTAATTCTAACAGCAAACTGAGCATAATAAGGGGTCTCGGTCAAATCCTAGGAGTCTTGCAAAAGTTTAACTTAATCTCTGCCTTCCACTGAGAGCTTGCCAGGGTCTAGACCATCATCATATGGGGGAATATAAAATTCCCTTGCACTATTTTCTGTAACTTATAAAGCATATGTTGGACACCAATGGGGGAGGAAAAAAAATCCCAACAACAAAACACTACTCTTCATATGCTGTGCCTTCATGGAAGGCGCACCTATTCTTCTTGTCACCACTTGTCATTGTCCTAGGTATGGGTAAACTGAAGAGGTCAAATATTTCTTTAACTCTGTTATGCTAGCACATTAGCAGCCATGTCCCTGTCATTTTTGCATTCTGGCTTTCAGTCAGAAGTACTGCTAATTACTTTCCAGCAGTACACTTTTACAGGCTGAGTAAAGAGCCTAATTCTACACTGAATTCTACATAGCATTCCTCAGAAAAATTATCATTTCCACCTGCAGTGGCAACTGCAGAAAATCAAGCATCTTGTGTTCCAGAGGATCATGAAGGCAATTTAATTTTAATGATGGTTCACAATATTTTAAACTTGTCAGTAGAACTTGAGTGACTCCACCAGCCCTCTTCTTACTGTACACTGAGATGGGAAGAGCCAGAGAGACTCCTTTCACTACCCACAAGACAGCTGAAAATGCAGACTTTTAGCTTAAAGTACTATGTTCATGGTTGTCTCTTAATGCCTCCAACATTGTGCAATCACCTGTTCATGAGAGGAAAAAAAAGTGGTCTCCAGTGAACCCACAGATGCTGCTGCCCATCTATTTTTCCTTTCCTTGCCCATTCTCCAAATCCATCATGGGCTTGTTTTCTCACAGGCTGGCTGTGAAGCTGTCTGCTTAGGAGTATTTATGACCATCAAACACTGCTACTTGAATTGCTTGACTTTCCTCCACAAGAACTTCATCCCTTGCTCCTTAAAACTCAAAGAGACCTTTAACATAATATACTGTCTCTTAGTGACATAAATGAAAAAAAAGAGTTTTGTGGATGACAGCACACGTTTTATTCAAAGTAGTATTATAATTCCTTGTCTTGGAATCTACACACCATAAACATTTGATGAGAAATTAGTACAAAAATTATTAAGAAATGTTAAGGTAAATTTGTCAGTGGGGGAGATTTACAGAATCTGCCAAGGAGTGAAAAAAAGCAACAAACCATTTTCAGTTACTGCACATACGTTAAATGTGCTTGTTTGGTTAGGGGTTTGTATTGTTGGTTTTAGCCAGTTTTCTGATTGTTTGTTTGGGGCTTTGTGTTTGGTTATGGTTGAGGGGCTTTGTTTGTTTATTTGTTTGGGTTTTTTTCCCCATTTAATAGCTTTCAAGAAATGGAGAAAAAAAAAAAAAAAGAGGATGGCTTTTTCTATTGTTTTTCTGTATAAGGCATCAATTGATTGAAAATTTCAGCATGGCTGTACTGCTAGGAGAACATCTGAGATTGCTTTTTTTACTAGGCCTAACATCTTTGATTTATTCCATCTTCTCTTCTAGACTCCTTTTAGCCACTTGGTTTTTGCTTCTTTCTTTGTTTTCCATCTATTCTATAGGTTCTATTTAGTTAATCTATATCATTCTGTACCTCCACAGGAGGCACAGTAAAAACACATGCACTGGACAGGATCTATGATCCCTTGGACTGAGAGGAAACTTGGGATGTCTCCAGTCCCACCTGCTGGTCAAAGCACTGTATCAAGACTGGTTAACACCAGACTGGCCAAGCCTCTCTCCATCATTTTCCACCAGTCCTGGCTCACCGGAGAGGTCCCAGAAGACTGGAAACTGGCCAATGTGACGCCCATCCACAAGAAGGGACGGACAGAAGAACCTGGAAACTCCAGGCCTGTCAGCTTGACCTCAGTGCCAGGGAAAACCATGGAGCAGATTGTCTTGGGGGCAATCACTGCGCACCTGAAGGATAGCCAAGGAATCAGGCCCAGCCAACATGGATTTAGGAAGGGTAGGTCCTGCCTCACCAACCTGATCTCCTTCTATGATCAGGTAACCTGCTTGGTGGACACGGGGCAGGCTGTGGATGTAGTCTACGTGGACTTCAGCAAGGCCTTTAACACTGTCCCCCACAGCAAACTCCTGGCCAAGCTGTCAGCCTGTGCCTTGGACAGCAGCACTGTGCTGGGTTAGGAACTGGCTGGAGGACCGAGCCCAGAGAGTGGTGGTGAATGGTGCCACTGCCACCTGGCAGCCTGTCACTAGTGGTGTCCCCCAGGGATCAGTGCTGGGCCCCATCCTGTTCAATATCTTTATTGATGATCTGGATGAGGGGATTGAGTCCATCATCAGTAAATTTGCAGATGACACCAAGCTGGGAGCAGGTGTTGATCTGTTAGAGGGTAGAAGGGCTCTGCAGAGGGACCTTGACAGGCTGGACAGATGGGCAGAGTCCAACAGGATGGCATTCAACAAGTCCAAGTGCCAGGTGCTGCACTTTGGCCACAACAACCCCATGCAGAGCTACAGGCTGGGGTCAGAGTGGCTGGAGAGCAGCCAGGTGGAAAGGGACCTGGGGGTACTGGTTGACAGCAGCTGAACAGGAGCCAGCAGTGTGCCCAGGTGGCCAAGAGAGCCAATGGCATCCTGGCCTGCATCAGGCATAGTGTGGCCAGCAGGAGCAGGGAGGTCATTGTACCCCTGTACACAGCACTGGTTAGGCCACACCTTGAGTACTGTGTCCAGTTCTGGGCCCCTCAGTTTAGGAAAGATGTTGAATTGCTGGAGCATGTCCAGAGAAGGGCAACGAGGCTGGGGAGAGGCCTTGAGCACAAGCCCTATTAGGAGAGGCTGAGGGAGCTGGGGGTGTTTAGCCTGGAGAAGAGGAGGCTCAGGGGAGACCTCATTGCTGTCTACAACTACCTGAAGGGAGGTTGTAGCCAGGAGGGGGTTGGTCTCTTCTCCCAGGCAACCAGCACCAGAACAAGAGGACACAGTCTCAAGCTGCGCCAGGGGAGGTTTAGGCTGGAGGTGAGGAGAAAGTTCTTCACAGAGAGAGTGGTTGGCCATTGGAATGTGCTGCCCAGGGAGGTGGTGGAGTCACCATCCCTGGAGGTGTTCAAGAGGGGATTGGATGTGGCACTTGGTGCCATGGTTTAGATAGTCATGAGGTTTAGGGTGACAGGTTGGACTCAATGATCTTTGAGGTTTCTTCCAACCTTCTTGATTCTTGATTCTGTGTCCACTCAGGCACTGAAAAACCCCCAGCACCCCAAGATGAAGCTGATGAGGCCCAGTGAGTTTGACAGTACCTAATTCAAACTTTCTTCTGTTTGTTTCTTTGTAATTACAGGCTTGAGATTTTTCTTCTTATAACCAACAGTAACTGCAGTACCTAGATACTTTCTTAGTGGAAACTGAAAAATAAATAATCAGCTTTTATTGGTATTGCTTGCTGATAATTGTCTCAAGTAGTGGACCAACAGTTTATTGCACTTTCTTCTTGTTACAGTATACAATGCTGGCTGCTAATCCTGGTATCTCTTGTGAAATGTATTTCATGTGTGCATTTTTCCTAGTTAAAGTTTCTATTTTCTACATGCCCATTCATCTAAACATAAGCTAAAACCCAAATCTTATTTTTTTTCCATGTAGCCCATATTTTCCAAATCTGTAGTTATATCTGCAGAACTGTGGAAGGAAGGATTTATCAGGTAGCATATACAGAAAATCTATGAGGAATTTGATACATAGAAAAAAATAAAATAAAAAATCAGTTCACTCTTTCTTGCTCTGTATCTGACTGCAAAATGTAAGACACATTAATGTGCTGCAGTCTAATTTATTTTCTTTTTAACTTATAATCAAGTTCCAGGGTTAGTTTTTCACAGGACATATTTGAAAAAAAAAAGAATAATTCATGCCTCCAATTTCCCTTTATCTTGATAACAGAGAGATGGGGTTACTGAAGCATTGCAAAGTCATTTTAAGTTATTTTGTTGATGTTATTTTGTTTAATTATTAAATTATTTCTTCTTCTTTTAGGCTTTCTTATAACATGATGATTCATATCCTTAATACATTAGATGAGAGCTTTATAGAACTATGTGACCAGAGCTATAATACTGAATAATGTGAGTGAAGAGAAGAAGATACAGCCTAAATACACAGAAGAGAGTCAGTCTGAAGTGTTAAGTATAAGGAAAATTAGGAAAAAAAGAGCAGTCTTGAGGATATTAGAAATCTCAGGGTCTTCTCCTAAGATACACTAAGCCAAACTAGAATTGCAAAAGCAACACAAAAGCTTATTACTCTTCAGTAGAAACATCAATATTTTAGAAATATCTAAAATATAAATGATAAAATACTGGTAAAAGACAAAGAGCAAAATATAATTAAGGCAGCGTTAGGCTGTGGCTTACAAGACAAACATTGTTCTAAACACCTTTTCATTTCTCTCCTTATTGCTACTCAAAGGACCCTTTTGAAACCAGCAAGCAAACCACTTCTCAGGGGACTGAAATGCATTTGAAGACTCTGTTTTTATCCATGTAGCAGCAACAACAGCACCAAAGACAGAGAGCTTTATTAGTGTTATTGCTAAAGAAGGCAGGATTGAATGGAGATGGTGAAGTGGGCACAACCTGCAATTATGGGAAATAAAAGTATTATTATCTGCCATTGAAATGCAAACAGGTCAGGAGCACTGAGAGAAGGGAAGATCAGAGGTTTCACCAAACTCTGTGCTCAGGCTCAAGCCTTGCAGCAGGAGAAAGGATGTCGAAATTGATCAGCCATCAGTGTTCTAAGCAAAGATTCTTTAAAGTATATGTAGACACTCTCATCTCTTTACCAAAACACACTGCAACAATAATTTGGTATTTGAGAGTAAATAAAAGATAATGTTTTCCAGAATTTCTGTGTGAAGGTTTGTATGCAGCACCTTTTGAACAGCCTAGTGGTTGGTCAGACAAGGGACACAGAATTATTTCAGTTCCTTTGAGATAAATCTGCTTTCTTAAGGGTCCTCTTGCTTGATGTAAGTATGTGAGATGGTAAAAAAAGGCAAATATAAAAATACGAAGAACTTTCAGCAGAGGACTTGAACTTCTAATGACTTCATTGTTTCTCAACACCTGGAGCTGATAAGTCATTTTTTTTGTCTGAAATCAAAAGGGTAACTAAGTGATGTGTATAGAAAACCATGTGAAACAGTCTGATACTGTTAAAGTCTAATCACACAATTTCAGCAGGTGGTTAGGAATGTAAATAGAGGGTAAGAACCCCTGCTGAATCTGGAGCATGGTGAAATTTATATACTTGAGTAATATTTAAATCAATGGGAATTCAATACAACATTAAGTAATCTCATGCTTAAAGGAATAAAAGTGAGATTCTTCTTCTAGATTATGTGCAGTTACTTACACACTATTTTATATCCTTTTATTTTCATATCAGTTAAATTCAAGGTTCAGTTTTCCCTCTGGTTTGCTGAACTTAATAAATGTTAGGTTTACCATTATCTTGTGAATAATGAGGTCCACTAGAACATTCTCATCACTCACAAAGAGCTCCATGTTTATTCATCATGACAGAAGCCATTTGAATTCTGAGTTGTTAAATGAAAGAAATTTGATCTTATTGATATTTGTAAGTGATGAGTATCACCTACCTGTAATAAGTCTTCCACTCAACAGGTCAAACTTATTTGTATAACAGTATAAATACATTTTATTTTACCAATTCACTTAAAGTGATCATAATATAGATCAATACTTCCCACAACCACACACAGATTTTGATTTTTTTTTCATATCATGCATTTACTGAACACAAAATTGCTACTTTGACAATTTTATATGTGTATGTCACATGCATTAAAAACAATCAAATATATACAGAAACAACCTGTTACGAGAAAGGAGAAAAAGCCCTGCTCTGTTTCATCCCTAAATAAGGGTGTCCAGGGTGTTCTCTACTCTGGATCCTGAACAAGATCTAAAGGCTTCTGGTGAATTCAAGTTTCAAAGCCTGAAATCAGCTTCCTCTAGGCCACTATAATCCCTGTGTAATATTTTTGGTAATCAGTCTTTGGGTACTATGAAATATTCCAGGCATGTTATGTTTATAAACCCCAAAAGTATCATCATAGCTACTTTAATTTGAGGAGGTTGGGTAGAAATAAAGAGTTGTTCTAGCTTTAAGACAACAGTGCTGCTGCAGATCTCTAGTTTGAAGAGTCCTACAGACAGAATCACTGACACTAAGAAAGGATCTCTTCAAGCCATCATTAAAAATGAAAAAAGAAATTTGTCTGACCTGTTTGTCATTGGTGTTGGTATATTAATATTCATATACACATATAAGTGTGCATGCATGTGTACTTACCTCCAGCTTTGCTTTCTTGTTTCCTGTACAAAACTTTGGAATGTGACAAGCCAGGGTGTTTCACAAACACTGTGAGCAAATGAAACAAAAAAAGACAATTAGATGGGACCAGCTGTAGCATGACATATTAAACGCTCTTTTAACTTACAGCTTTCAATTTTACACTTGAAAAAAAATGCAAATGTATATTCTCATATCAAAAGATGCAACGTGTAGTCAGATTATGACTACCAATTATATTCCAGACATTAAGTTTCTTTCAGCAGTAAATGTTTCCTCGATATTCTATAAAACTTGTACAAGAATTTTCTTTGGGTAAATTTGACAAAAGAGGAAAGCTTTTGACAAGTGTAAAATTGACCTAAAAAAACCCTATCTTTTCTCAGTCATCTTGGAGCTTTTAAAATCTTGTACTGAAGCTTACAGTACAAAAAGAATCCAGAATTAACAGTGAAAGTGACATACTGCTTTTCCAAGGAAGAAGCTATACACTTGCAATGAAAAGTTTAGACTACATTTACCTTTCTCTTGTCATAGATAAATGAGAAATGACATTTTAGGTTATTCCAAAACATTCATGACACAATGCACCAGAAGGCTGATTATGGAGGTTGTCCTGGGTGTCAAGTGTACAATCTGTAACATCTATGGCATTATCGTGGTAAATATATCTGTATTTGCACATAAAGCATGGAATAACTTCTCTAAGAGTTAATTAAGACAGTATCTTTCTAACCTATTAACCTTTGCTATATCAGATAAAGTGGAGTCAAAAAAATGAATGTTACTGAGTCTCAAATTATCAAGGTTAAATCAGAGACTTCTTTTTACAGCCTTTTGGTAGACAAACCAAATAGATTTATATGGGTTTGCAATTGATTTTAAACTTCCCATATAATCAGCTGAGCAGATGCTAACCATGGGAGATTATAGTGTTAGAAGTCTCAGAATGGTTGCAGCAATGATCTGGGCTTTATTTAGGGCAATTGTATTGATTCTTCATGCGTCTTAAGCAGTGCCACCACTTCAGCTGCAGAACAGATTTAATTGTGATCTGACAGTTTTAATCTTGCACCCAAGAAGGTCAGAAATATGTAAGAAACATCTCTGCTAACATCTGATATCAGCATACATCACCTAATACGCACACTTAGTTATCCAATAAAA
This sequence comes from Indicator indicator, assembly GCF_027791375.1. Lineage (NCBI taxonomy): Eukaryota > Metazoa > Chordata > Aves > Piciformes > Indicatoridae > Indicator > Indicator indicator. The sequence goes on along the minus strand of NC_072034.1, from coordinate 11,071,413 downwards.
TATTAAACTCTAGATAACATTTCTCAAAAATCACTGAATTTTATAACTTTGAGTCAGATTACCAAAGTGTTTTGTTTTGTTTTGTTTCACCTTGTCTTATTTATTAGAATGCTTATTAATCTTGGAGAGGTGGGTTGTATTTTTTTCACTTTTTTTGGTTCAGGATATTGTATTTTTGAAGCAAGGAAGAGCTACATGATACAGAATCTTGCCAGCTTCAGATTGACAATAAAAACGTTAAGAGTACTGGAGTGTAATACAATGATAAGATTAAACTGTGAAACAGGTTTGATTATAAAAGACCTGGTCTGGAAAAAAAAAAAAGGTAATCCTGATGTAAAATGTTATATATTATGGTTCAGGAGGAATAATAAACCAACTTGTGCATATACTAAAAGTTAAAATATTCAATTATATTTTAGAAGGCATTCTTATCAGTGGAACACACTTGCTCTACCAAAATAAAAGTTGCAGAATTGGAAATGAAAAAGTTAGAGCTGTCTGCTTCAACTTTTTCCAAGGTGTCTGTTGATTCTTTTCTGGAAGAACACTTGACATTGTCTTATTTGAGGGGAGGAAAAACCCAATTTCCATTTTGTTGTCATTTCCCTTCCCTCTTAACTAAACTGCACTTTTCCTGTAAACCTTTCCAGTGCACATCATATTTTAGGATAAACCATGGAGCTAAATAAACATTTGCTTATTAATTTTGCATGTGGGAAAAATGCAGCACATAACTTTTCTATACACATACTCCTAACAATACTTTTTGGGTTGATTATTCAAGGCAGTTTTGAGTATGTGAACTTTGTGTTTCTGGTAAAAATGCTTTTAGGTATCATGGTTGGTTTATTCAGGCTTTTATAGAGATGTTGCTACCTCCTCGTTCAGTTTCCAGTACAAACACACATATTAGCTTCTGCAGAATGATCAAATACAGCGGCTGTTTGAATTAGATAAAATCAGAGCATTAAATTTGCTCAACAGTACAAATATTCATGGGCTCATCTCTGATTGAGAATATGTTGTATAAAACCTTTCTCAAACCTAGAACAAACTCTAGGACTTAATCTCACTAATCCTGCAAGTCTGAGAAACCTACAAAAATATCATGTAAGTTTTGCAGTACATCCTGTTGGTCATGCAGGTTAGCAGATTCAGGCCCTAGAAAATAAAGTGGTAGGTTAATGGGTCAGACTGAAAGCTGAAATGCACTTTTTTTCAGGTCCTCGACCCTAACCAGGTAACGTTATGGCTCCTGCATCGGAATGTAGAGACACGAGTATAAACAGTTTCTTTCAATTTTCAGTATTTAAATAACAAAGTGTTCAAATACTTTCAAAGGATGATGACTCTTTAATGGACTGGAAGCAGTCAAACATCACTGTGGCCCACAGAAGCCACTGGTGAGAGCATCAGTAATTCACCTGCTTCATGGACTGAGATGGTCATTTAACCTTTTTATGAAAAGGCAGAACAGGAAATGTACAATACCTCTGTATGTTGACTGGCCTCTATCATACCATTTGCTGCCACATTCTCCCTTTTCCCCACATAGATAAAGGAACACAAACAGCTATCATATGCTTTAAAAAATGATAAGACCACTGAAGTTTCAACAGACTGTTTTGAAAATAAAGCTCTTCATAAACACCTACCTGCATAACTTCATGGTTAACTGAAAATATGCTCGTACAGCATCTTGACAGGTTATTCTTTACACAGCTTGCAAAAGTCTAAACCTATTCCAAATGTCAACATAAATGCTGAGAAAACCTTCAGGCTATGAAAAAAACCTCCACTGAGTCTGGCCTCATTTCGTTACATTTCATTACATTTCATTTCATTTCATCAGACTTCACTCAAAGCAACTAAAAATATAAATTTGACTTTCACATGTAAGAAGTATCTTTATCAACTGTCAGCTGAAGTTTGAATTATTTTTCAATACCTACCCTCCTTTTAAAAATGCTGAAATTTATTCCATTTATTTGCAACAGTGTTATTGCACTTTAGCAAAACAAGACAACTATACATCATCCTTACAGCCAAAATGTGGCAATATGAATTTACTGTACCATAATTAAATATCCCCTTTCCTCCTTATTAAACCTGGATACTTTTGCTGCACCTATTTTGCAACTTGTGGTAATGTGCTTCTTAACAGCATCTCATGGTAACAGTTTTGCTCCAGATCCTTGAAGAAAGGACTTGTAAAACACAGAAGTTTTGATGCATAAGAATGCTAATGGAGTTATTTCCACCATGTGTATATGCTGGAAATAAGACTCAATCATCTGGCCAGTGCTTTTTAAATTTGACAATCTTTATGCTCAATTGAGATCAGCAGATTGTTGAACATTCATGGGTCAGGACTTTTTATTAGGAGACTCTGGTCTTACGTTCTCACTTAAAACAATTCCTCACTGCTCTTTCCATCTGAAGAACTTTTAAGTTTCAAGAGTTAATTTACTGTATAAAGTCTCATTTGATGGGCCCTGAACCTTCTGCTCACAAGTTAGTTAACATTACATTTTTCCTACTCTTTCCTTTTGAGCTTCAAGATCATGTTTGATTTCCCTGTAATGAATAATTAATAAAGTAAACTGTTCTGCTGAATGAAATAGAAAGGAAACAGAACAGCAAAACAGCCTTTTTCTGTCTTTGGGATAGAAAAGTGTGATTGTGAAAGAAAAACATCTGCACAAGTGTTTTGCTCTTTCACAGACCACCACTGGCTACCTGGAGACATCCAGTCAAACTCAGCCACAGCACAAAGTGCCTCACTTTTTGTTCAATATTATAGAAGCTGTGTAAGTAAGAGCCAGAGCAATGTATTTTACCACATTCATATTAGCTATATGTAAACAAAAAAAATGCCCAGGTTTTGGTATATATAGACACTACTCAAAATATGAATTATAATGATTTACCTAAGGAAATCCCAAAATCAAGTGCATGGTCTGCTGAAATGCACTATTCTTTCACTAACTTTTGAAATCTTTCCTGGCTCTTCTGAGTTATCCTTGCATAAATGGAATGGTTATATTCAGTGATCACCACAAAAATTGAAAAGCAAAAGAATTAATAAAAGCTAAAATAGAGCATTTGCACTGCATGGGAGGAGATAAACCTATAGCTTGTATATGTAATTATTTTACACTGGCTTCTGACAGCAGAAAATATTGTAGTTATGCTTCAGCATATTCCACAGCAGATACATTGAAATCTCTACTTTCTCTCAAAATCCCTGTGTTCTGTTTCTACAACCCAGAAGAAAAACACATTCTCATATTGAAAAAAATGATATACAAAATTCCATTTGGTATAGCAATACTTCAGAAGTAGTAATGACAAATCTCAAGAATTCTTACAAAAGCAAATATGCAGCAAGAATCACATTTCCCAAATTTAGTCAATTCCCTTTTTCTCTTCAAAACTCCCCAAGAAATTTCTTTACTTTGTTCTCTGGACTACAACTCAGAATTTCTCAGGAGAATTAAAAAAAAAAAAAATACACAAGCCTCTTGATTCTAAGCTAATAAGAGCCTCTGAACAAGTCTCTGTTATAATTTAAGAAGCCTAAGGGTGTAATTACACAAATTAGTGAAAGGTAGATTTACTGTATTTTGGCCATTCTATTAAAAGCCTACATATATGTGCTCTTTCTCTGAGGTAGCTAAAGTTATTTTACCTTATATTCAGAAAGAGACATACAGAGTTACACCACATTGTTAGAACCTGGATTTTCTTGGCTTTACCCCTGATTTTGAAAAAAATAAATGTGAAGTATTACAAGTAATACAGCATATAATTATGTCCTCTTGTGTTACTATTAATAAGCTTGTTTCTTTCTTATATTAGAAAAGTGCAGAATATTATGTCAAAGATCTGTAGGAGAAACTTCCAATTAGGTAAAAGCAATCCCTTTAAAAATCCCACTCTTCACTAGCATCACATTAAAAAAATAAAAGCTAATATTTAAGGAGTTTCTTTCTATTACGTGAGGCTGAGTTCTGAGCCTTACAGAACTTTGAATAGTCATCTTTCATAATCAAGGAATGGAAGAGTTTTTCACTATATGAGTTCTAACTAAGTATATGCTCATAAAGTTCCAATTTAATTGGAACTATATCGATACTGCCGATTAAAAAAGTAATGTGCCGTGCCAGCCAGCATCTCTGCTTTCCTCAAAGAGTTCTTGTTTCAAAAACATCCTCAAGAAGAAATCTCAGTGACCTGAGAGTGACTTTTTCACTGAATATGATCCTATGAGGCCAGGGTGTCTTCACTTTTTATTTCCACATTATGAAATATCTAACATGTTCTAAGTAGAATTCCTTTATTATTATTATTGTTGTTGTTATTATTATTGCACAGGCACAGCTGCAGTGATAGATAGCAACAGGAAACTGCATTTGGAAAAAATCAATAGCAAGAGCAAAGGTGTGAAACAGCTTGTCCTTTGTCACTGCAGTTTGGTTACTGAGATGAACAGAAACCTTTAAAAATGATGATACACCAAAAGCTGATCTGAAAATGAAAAGCAAGACATTTCAAGGAATATTTTCTCTACAAAGTTAAGAATTTTCTGTGGAGCAAATGAAAACCATAACAATTCTGTTTGCCCTTCAGATAAAAATCAAATGTCATGGTTTTCAATTAATAGTGCTATGTCATGCAAATTGTACTTATAATTCCAAGTACTGCCACCTCTTTTTACATGAGAGAGCTCATTGCTACATTAGAACAGGTTTTCTTGTGGTTTCCCTTTGAAGATTATGACAGCTTCATGATGATGATGCAAGATAGGAGTTTAAACCTCATGAAAGAGCTTCATGGCCTATAGAGGGTAAAGAGAACTATTTTTCTGACTTCAACCTGAACCTATGTCTGTTCTCATGTGCACTTCAGAAATATTTGCAAAGCTATTGGCAAGAAAATCTCACATACCCTCTAGCACGTTTCTGATGGGTTTGTATTGTAAACAGATCATGATGTACTAACAGTACTTTCAGTCCATCTTTATATGTTGTGAAATTTAAAAAGTTATATTCTTCCTCCCACTTTGAAGTCACCTGCAATACAATGCTTTATCGAAATAACAACAATCTTCAAATGTCAGTATTACAGTAAAGCAAGCATTTGATATTTTCAACTCACAATTATCTACTTCCAGAGCCCTAGAACAGGCTGCCCAGAGAGGTTACGGAGTCTCCTTCACTGGAGATACTCAAACCCTGCCTGGATGCGTTCCTGTGTGACTCAATCTAGGTGACCCTGCTCTGGCAGGGCGCTTTAGACTAGATGATCTTTTGAGGTCACTTCCAGTCCCTAACATTCTGTGATTCTGTGAAAATTGGTTGGAACAGAAAAGGAAGCATTCAATGAATTCATGCATGCAGAGCTACCATAGTGAGTAAGCTACTGAAAGCTGACACCATGCTGGCTTTAAATCAGTGTGCTGTGCAGAGGTAAGCCAATGACTTCCCTCTTGCCCCCTGTTTGTTATATGATCTGTCACTCAAAACCTCCTAGGAGTATAAGCAAAGCTATTCTATACACACCCAGGGACTATCAGTCATGACTCTGGCTGGTCAGATAAACCATTTTTCTCTCCTAGTGGCATTCTCTGGTCTCACGACCTCTCCTTGCTTTCAGCTAAGATGGCTGAATTAGCTTCTGCCCCTAAATGCTGCTAAAACCCTCAGCCATCATGAATAAGAGCTCCTAGCCATGGTAGTTCATAGATCAATATCTTAACACAGACTAAAATCAATGATGGTTTGCATTAATATGCTAGATTTTGAACTCCTGCACCTTAGGACCAGACCCACTGGTCTTTGGCCAGTTTGGGGACTTACAAGCACTATGCAATGGATGTGATGGACAGCTGGAGGTGATAACCTCTTAAATTGTCCTAGCTTGAATCAGTAAAGCTTGTCAAACCCAATTCATTAAAACATTTTTTCTAATGTAAAATAAGTAACTAGACCTTCCCCAGTTCCTAGTCGAGCTTTCTACCCTTCTGCTGCTAGAAGGGAGTATCTTTTATTCATGCTTTCCATCTGCAAAATTTTCTTCATCACTTTCATTGCCACTCTACAGCTTTTTCAAGGCTTTTTGCACTGAAGACTGAAGTTTGCTACAGTTTCAGTGTCTGTACTGCTGCAGAAGTATGCAGGGGAAAGCAGCACAGTTCCTGCAGACTTCAGCTTAAAGACAAATATGGAGAGAAACAATCTTCCTGTTCAGAACAGCATTTGGTTTCTGTCCTGTACAAAGAGCTCCCAACAGCAAACTGCCTAAGCTGTCTGTCCAGGTAGTTGCTATAGGTACTCAATGTTATTTTCCAAACGATATTTTGGCCAAGACTGACTTACAGTGCTGTTTAAAACACCAAAGCCATAAAATTCATCTTGGAGAAAGTCAGTTCCATAAATGTAAAACCATCTGTGTGAACACAGCACAGCCTAGTTAATGGGAAGAAATACAGATGTTTTACTCCTCTCTTAATTATAAATAATATTTTTGCTTGAGAAAATTAAGCTGCAGCTGTGTATTTGTGCCTACCCTTCCACGCTGAAGCATTCTGGATGTCTGACAATTTTTACAGCCCCTCAATCTATTTCATGTAGGCTCTTTGACTACAGAAGCATAGTCTCTACTGCCTGCTGGACATGATCCCTTGTTTGCATGTCTGGTTAGCTTTTCCCTGTAACAACTGCTGCAACACTGCAGAAGTACCTTGAATATCTTACCTCAAGAGAGAGGAATCTTCCTTTCTGCCTGCTTGTTGCACTATTTCCAAAACCCAGACACAGATCAGATATTGTTACTGTACTAATTTTGTAAGATAAGGCAAAGAAGAGAACATGGTGACTATGGCACTGCCTGTGCTGGGCCAAAATGCAAGTGTTGAGGAGCTGCGACTGGGATAAAGAAGTTGAAGTAGGAGTGAAGGAAAGAGGACTGTACTTTCCAGGCAGAAAACACATCTAACCAAACTCCAGCTCCCAAACCACAAAGAGCTGGACAGGATGCCAGAGTACAACTTAATTTCATGCCAACGCAGGCAACAGCAATAAAAATATCAGTACTGGGACTAATGAATCTTTTTGAAGAATGAAGCTAGCATCAGAAACTCTTTCAATTTGCTGGAAATCTGTGAGGTATTACATAAATGATTCAGGCTCCCCTCTTCCATCTCCTGACTGTCTACTAGACAGCAGGAAGTTTTCCAGGACCACAAACTAACTGTTATCTTGTTTTCATGGTGCAAAGTGAAACCATACATGTGCAGTTGTAGAACAGCTCTGCCTGTTTTTGTAACGGGTGAGTATGAGCTCAGTAGTCCTCTGACTTTAATTTCCACATGCTGCTTGTTAGTTTCTTTCTAGTTGCTCAAAATTGTAAGCAGTGCTTTCAACAAAGGATCCCTCTTCCATCTAACATTTGCCTGGCATTCTTGCTATCTTCAGTATTGCCATCACTATTATTCTTGCCACATCCCTTACTCCTATGAAGAGCATACATACACGCAAAAGGCACACAAAACATCATACAAAATGTAGGTTTTGAGCATTTGGTAATACTATATAAAAAAAAGAAGAGTGAAGATAAGGTAGGCAATTAAAAAAAAAAGTGAGCATTTATGATGTGAACAATGACATGGTTAAAATGCTGTTAATTTTGTGCAGGTAAAAAAAATGTGTTAAATTCCTTTGTATAACAAATTCTAAAAAAAAAATAGTTTGCTTTTGTTTGTCTTGTCTTGTTTTCTTTGGGACTAACACACACATTTTTGTCAGGCATTGAAATGTGCTGCCCAGGAAGGTGGTTGAGTCACCAAGCCTGGATGTGTTTAAAGGTGGTTTGGATGTGGTGCTTGGAGCTATGGTTTAGGGGTGAACCTTGTAGAGTAGGATTATTGGTTGGACTTGGTGATCCTGAGGGTCTTTTCCAACCTAAATGTTTCTGTGATTTAAAAAGCTTTTTAAATGTACTCTTAAAGGGTTGGTTGAGGAGGTTTGTTTTAGTTTGGTTTTAAAGCTTTTAACAACAGCATTTGTCATTAGACCAAGCTTTACAATAGTAATTTCCAAATCACCAAGAGGCAGCAAGCTACAAATGCAAACTATGAGGAAACCATCATCCTTTTTCTCTTAAAAGCCTGAAATCATCATCTGCACCACACAACACAAAGATATTTCAACAGGTTGCTGGCAAAATGAAGCAGAATTTGAGGTAGAATGCGTACTAGCCATAGTATCACACAAAAGGACTAAAATTTTACCATTTCTTGAGAGGGCAGTATTTTCTTCTGGAAAAGTGTTTTTTTAGTGAGCATCATGAGTATGTACCCTTACAAGACTCTACTTGCCTGTCTCCTATAGTTATATGGGATTTACTCCCACAGATTAGTGCAAGGCTGCCTGAATAACATTGGATGTAATCACCAACCTGACCTCATCAGAAACTGTATTCTCTTTGTCCCTCAATCTGTGCCCTTCTAATGCCATTAGTTAGATATCTTGCTTCATGTAGGCAATGGTAAATGTAACACAGGGTAGCAGCAAAACAGCATAAAGACCACATCTATCAGCAATGTGGGCAAAGCGGATGAAAAGTGAATAAAAGCATTTTCTGTCCTGAGGGAAGAAGTCACACTAAAAAGCCAGCAAAAAAAGCATGTGCCATGGAAAGAAATGAAAAAGCACTCCAATTTCACCACAACAAACTCCCTTCAAGCCCTCACACCATAGCATTGATACTACAGAACACAATATGTGGTTTTATTTAAGAGCCTGCCAAGCAGATGGATACTCCTCAATATATGTGGTAACTCTGACCAGAGAATAAAACCAGGCTGCTGAGAGCACACTTGACTCAGAAAAGGCAGGCTTCACCAGGACATCTCCAGCATGAAAAAGGAAAGGGAGTTCCCTAACAACCCTCAGAGTAGGGGTTTGTGTGTGGATCAAATGCTGAAAGAAGAGGGAAAGTTTGTGATGCAAGGCAAGGCATGCACACACAAACACAGGCACATGCACAGGGGACAGGACAGGTTTATAGCAGCTGAGAAAGAGACAGGGAATCCTACACACTGAAACAACTTGCAGACGATACTTAGCCAATGCCAAAGATGCTGCTTGCTTTATACAGGAGTTAGGAGTCTATACAGGTGCTAGGGTGTGCTTAAAGCCCATCCTGGGGTGAGACAGCTGGCAGTGAGACTTCTCAGGCACAGCAATACCCAGTTCTGTTTTGTTAATTCCTCAATTCCAAAAGTTAGCATGGAAAACATGCTGAAGCCCAGATGGACCCAGTAAGAAAAGTCTTCATAATGAGCGTGGTACCTCCAATTTTAGTATTTAGACATCAAAGTGTATTTGATATGGAGCACAAGATGTCAATGAATGAAATCCAGGGTACTAAAAGCTAAACATACACACACTGGAAGATGCATACACAAACAGGAAACAGATATGAGAATATCTTGTTTAAGATCACTGCCTCTTCCTACAACCTCAAACTCATGGGCCATCAGGTTTTAGCTTAACTTTAAAATACTTAAGAATAAACAAGATTATCTCTAGCAATGTCTTGCTCTCTGTCAGCAGAGGCACACTGTGCTCCAGTCCATTGAAATTTTAATCTGTTTTAGAATGTCTATGATATAAATAATATTACTGTGCCCAGAAGAAACCATTCTTTTATCCACTGAATACTGAGGTTCAGTCAATTGTCCATTTCTAGAGGTATTTCTACTGAGAAAGACGACAGTGTGCACAAGTGGAACAGATATGTAACTCCTCAATGTTTCAGCACATTCTCTCATTGCATCTACTGATTTCAACAGAAAAGTTCCTAACACATTAACTTAAGCATGAGTTGTCATTTTAGCATGAGCCCCCTGAACAATAGTCAATACCTAGCAATGCCGTGCATTGCAATAATCAAATTTTCAAATGTAAATGCCCCACAGAAAAAGCAATATTCTCTCCATTAAGTCATAGTATAAAAAAGTAAGCCTGACTCATTTTAGCCCTATTTTTAAAGCACTCTTTCAAGTATCTCCCTCAGGCAATGAAAGAATTTGCAAAGAGTTTTGGTGAAACAGTAAAAAGAAATCTCACTTTTAATGTTTTGAAATCTTGCTCATTTACCTTCTTTGTTTTTTTTCAACTTCACAGCATTTTTAACACACAGAAGGAAGCAGATCAAATTCAAATACTTGCTGCTTTCTTTCTACCTTGATATATGCTAAATATAATACACCAAATAGGACATGATAATGTCTTCAAGGTAAAGGGCAGGAGAATAGTGCCAGTTGTGCAGCTGCCTCAAAAATACACCCAGTATTGTGTGAACTACAGACATTTGCTACTATTCTACCATAAATGTTACAGCTGCAATTCAAGATTATACTGGCACAAGGGTTTTATGTTTCTAACGTGAAACTATAATTTTTCCAGGTAAAGTCATATTTCTCTTAGGTTCACAGGAATTTATGTAAAAAAACCCAAACAAACAGAGTTATTTCACCTATTATGGCAAATTAATGAAAGAAATCATGATGATTATTTCAATAGTGGAAGAATTAAACAAAGGCTATTAATCCTTTACCTTAAGTCTAGAGTCATCTATAAATGCCTGTTCATATTTAAGAATGAATCTTTTATAGGTGGAGACAAGATTTTTCTCTCATTTTGTAGCTTAAGGAACATGATTTTTCTAGGTCTTGGGACACTCAGTTTTCTGCTCATGAATTTCTGTCAAACTGAAATATGATTATGCTTGCATATGTTTAAAACTGACAGATTGTTCTTTTTAATGAAGACTAATTCTTTTTTCTATCCTCTTGATTTTTATTAATATAAAAGCAAATATTAATTGGACAGCAATAATATAATGAATTTTTCTTTTGAGGCTTTAATTGTGGCTAAAATATGTCTAATCCTTTTTAAAAATCCAAACACAAACAACTTAACTTACACATCAGGGTTTTTCTCAGAAGCAAAGAAATTAGGACAGTAAGATGTCAAGAATGTCTTTCTATAGACAATTCAAGGGAGACAGAACTTGATAATAAGCTATAACAATGTAAAAAAATACAGAAAAGGTATACAGATATTTGAGTAAATGTATGGTCAAGTATATAAAACAAAAGCCTGTGGTCACATAAGAGTGCCTGAATTCTAAGTTTCCTTTATCTTGATCACAATTTTCACAACAAAGGGATGAAATATTGACAGTTATATAAAGAAAATTATCTTAAATCTTCAATCCTCTGCATGAGATGTACTAGCCCTTTGAAAATGTCTTTTTGCTTGCTTGTTTGTTTCTTTCTGTTAGGCAGAGATGGAAGAAATTCAACAAATATAAGAGAAATATCAGAAATTGCTTCCTCCTGCTATTGAACAAGGAGTTTTATTTGATCATGGAAACCAGCTTCTCTTTCTTTTGATTTTAACTCATTTTTTCCTGATGCTTACCCATCTAGATCTCCTTGCTTTTATTCTTTTTTAAAAGATGATGCATTTGCAATGGCCAAAACATTCTACCTGAGTGAATATATATGTAAGCTTTTTCTCCTCTCCTTTTCCTGCTTATAATGTGGACAACCAAAAGCAGCTGAGCTGAGATGTATCTTTCTCTTAATCAAAAACCCACAGCCTCTGGTATTCTTTCATTATTGGGTTTCACCATCTCTAATCATTTTAGTTGTCAAACCCAGAGGGTATAGGAGAGAAGTGAGTTGCTTAGGGAAAAATCCTTCAAGGAGTAAGTCTAGATGTCAATATTGAAAAGATAATCTAATAATCTATTATCCCATAGAGATTCGTATTTTAATTTAACTCAGCTAATTAGACCTGCAGCTCTAAGGATCTGCAAATACTGATGTTAGAAATCTGATGGAAAGGAAAGCTGTGTCATTAGTTTGTTGGAGATTTAGATCATCTCTTTGTCTTCTAAATATTTCATGTCAAAAAAGCAAGTCCTCTGAGGAAGCACCTCTTAGATCTCCCCAAAGAAGGTCAAAATAGGTCTCTGATTAGGTCCATTAGAAGAGAGTTTGATATAAGTGTAAAGATAATTTAAAAATTTGGTCAAAGACCTGGAAGCTGACATAAGAAATTCACTGACAGCAAATTAAAAACAATTAAAAGCTGGTAGTATTTTGATGATGGCCTTTCAAGTTCCCTCAAATATATGTTCCAGGCAAAGAGGAATGACAGTTTCCACTTGCCAGCTGTTAATAACAGGATTTTTGAATGTACTTAGTCACCTTTCTTTCAAACCTATCAAATAATACATTTTATTAATTTTGCTCATTTCAACTTTAGAATAGAATAGGAATAGAATAAATTTCAATTGGAAGAGACCCTCAAAAATTTAGTCCAACTGCCTGACCTCTTCAAGGTTGACCAAAATCTTAAAGGCATTATCCAAATGTGTCTTCAACACCAACAGGCTTAGGATATGACCACCTCTCTAGAAAGCATATTCCAGTGCTTTGTCCACCCTCCTGCTAAAGAACTGCTTCCTTATGCCCTGTCTCAACCCTTCCTTGGTGCTGCTTTAAACCGTTCCCATGTGTCTTATCACTCCATACCAGGGAGATCAGCACCTCCCTCTCCAGTTACCCTCCTCAGGAAGCTATAGAAAGCAATGAGGTGGCCCCTCAGCCTGCTTTTATCCAAACTAGACAAATCAGAAGTCCACAGTCACACCCCACAGGGCATTCCTTCCCATTCTTTCACCAGCAATGTCTTTTTGTTTCTGACTGGTGGCTCCAAAAGGTCCATCAGAAGGCTAATCTGTAAGAGGTGGGAGAGCAAAACACAGGCCAAGAGCATCTGCTTTGGCAAATTGTTTCTCCTTTCTCCTCCTTGGTTTCTCTCACTTGAATCTGCTCAGTGCTCAGGACAATCAGTCACTGAACTATGTGACTGAAATGCTCTCTGCAACCTATAAACACCACTGTTACCCATGGCTTACTCCCTCGGATACAAACTTGCCCAAAGCTAGCTTGCTGAACCAAAGAGTTTCAGAATAACTGCCTGCTTTCTCTTGTTACTTTAAATTTTAATAGCCACCTAGGATTAGTTGCCAGAACTGTGCAAAGTGTGAGGTTTGCAGTATGCGTGGGAGGTAGTCAAAGGAAGAGGGAGACCTTTTGCTAACGTTTCTTTCAGAAGCAACAGGATAAAAAGCCTTCTATAAATGGCAGAGAGGATTATGTTACAGAGAGTATGAATGCTACAGTTACTCAGCAACAGATGAAACAGAGATGTCAATACAGTTTGAGTTGGAATCTCAAGTTATGCTTGAGAAAGAAGCAGTGGTCAATATTTTCCATATAACATAACTGCAACATTATTTGTTATGTAAAATTCCAACTGTTTCAAAGATATATATATCCACATATATAACCTAGCTTATCACTAAATATTTGGGTTTGGTAAATGCACAGCATACTGAAATTTCATTCTCTGTCATATAAAAAGATTCATATGGTTATTACCACACATAAGTCAGATATATTTCATGACATGTAGATAAATCCCCTTGAGTATTTCTTCATCTATATGACTTTTCTGAATTTCTTGTCATTTACTTTCAGTTACAAGCATCTGCTAGAGTAGTACTATTCACACGATACACACTGAATTGGAATAGTGAATTTATCACGTACATCTTCTGTTCAGTGCTCATGGATGGTAGAGCACATGGGCCCTGTTAACACCTGTTTATATAAATGTTATCTGTGTCCCAAGTTAGGTAACTTAGGCATGAAATCCAAAAAGTTTAAATGTTTTCTGTCCCCATTTGCTCAGCAAAAGCCAGAAACAAGAAATCTGCTCAGTCTCTCCTCTTGCACAGCCGGTGTATGTATTATCCAATCCTGAAATCACTTTAAAACATACGACAGGAAGACTCCTGGGGCCACAGTATCTTCTAAGGTTATATGGAGGTTTGTTCTAAAAAGTCTCAAAGCTAAACCTGTGCGTAGGCAGCCATCTCATAAGCTATACACTACACAGTTAAGAGTTTAACAAAGTGGTTACATGCTGTGACAAACTACTGTTCTGGAACATTTGGTTCAAAATCAATAAAAATGATTTGTCAGATTAGTTAACAGATAAGATATGTCATGGAAATAACGGTCAGAGTATCCACTGCAGGTTTCAGGAAAGGCCTGGTATATCATATTCACTAGATTGCCTATAAATAAATCTAACTTCCTTCTTTGAAGCCACCTGTATTACCCTCAGCCCTTTATTGACAAACACCTTTAGGCAGGCAGCAGTGCATTGGGAAGCTTAAGATTAGATGTCCAAACAAAGGTGCTCAATACAGCCAAATGGGCTTGGGCTGGACTACAGAGAGCAGCAGCTTCAAACTGAAAGGCCAGTTCAAAATCTCTGTGTTAATAATTTTGGGCGTGATTTTACATTTGTAACACTATACAGATTGCAGGCACGAGCTGACTCAAACAAAGCCTGTTTGAATACATTTCTGACCAATGTTTCCACTTCAAAGAGTGACTTGTTCTCTTCCAGGTCAGTAGGACCTGCAACACTCACCTCCTCTCCACCTTTCTTCCCATCCCAGAGGTAGGTACAACTTAACGACTCATGAAAAACAAGGCTGAAGAGTCATCCTGCTGATTTGCTCCTGTAATATATAGAAACATACTCAATTTGAACCTTCTTTTTAAGTCTGCAGGATGGAAGGAATGAAATACATTTTTCAGATTTGGCAAAGGCAAACAGAAATGAGTGATAGCAACAATAAAGCAGAGGATGACGAGTATGAACAAACAGTCTCAAGCCATCGTTAATGTGCCGTCCGGGAACGGTAAGTAAATGAGTTGTCTAATGCCTAGTGATTGAAGCAGAAAAATATTGGTCTAAAAGCAATGCACAGTTTGGAGGTGTAATGAAAATGTGACATAATCATCAGTTTTCAATTAAAGGGTCTCTTATTGTGATTCATTATGACTGCATTTGAGGCCATTTTGAATTCCTGGTTTCACCAGGCTTTCCTTTTAACACAGAGTTACTCTAAAAGTCTATTTGCTCTCTTTATTTCTGAGTGCAGTTGTGACTGACTGCACTTCCACTTGGGTGCATAACTTATTTATTGTAGCCCTGATTAAATATTTAATGCTATGGATAGGTTATGGAAATTGTTATGAATTGCTGACAGTGGTGGGTGTGTTAACAGTCACTTGTCATTTAGGACAGATGTAAAGAACCTTTAAACTCCTTGATGAAATTAGGTGGCTAACACAATAACTATCAGATAACTCTGACACAAGATACTGTCCTTCTTCCTGTTCTCCAACACTATCGTTTTGGGATCTATCTAGGGATGTGGACAAGCTCAGCTGCCATTTGGGGAGAGTTAGTAAAGTATTCTAGATGAAAAAGAAGCAATACTAAACATAGTAACAATTAAATAGTAAAAATAACTGAGTTACACTATTTCTCTATTTTATTAGCCTTTCTTCTCTTTTGGGCAGAGAGTCACTCTATTTTCACTGACAAAACCATTGAACAATTGGTTCTGTAAAGTGCTACACACAGTTAAAAAATCAGGCATGGTGTTGTTACTTACCATGTGCCTGAAAGGAATAATATCTCACAGACATGGAGTGAACCAGATGGTACGACAAAGGAAATTGGGAGTCATTAAATTGCAGAGAAGGAAGAAGAAGATGTAGAAGAAAATTAAAGAGCTAAAAGGCACATATGCCACATAGTGAGGGGAAAAAAAAAAAAGAAGAAGAACTGGGGAATATACTTTTGTTATCTCCCTCTGAACTACTAAAGGCAGAAAGAGTAAAAAACTGTTTTTAATTTTTATTTTGTTTTGGGGATTTTTTTTTGCTATGTTGTCTGAAGGACAGTTATGCTAAGAATTTTATGAGAGTCAGTATCAGTTCAGATAAAAGTCTCTTAAAAACTCTTCCTGTGAGCTATTTTCTTGTTTCATTATTTTATTCCCAAAGAAGGAGTTGCTTATTTTCTCCTTCTTTGAAGAGGAAAAAGACTATCAACTACCAGATTTAAGAAACAAAAGGAAAGTCTTTGAACTAAAATTAACTATGGTATTTCAGACTATTATTATTAAATTGCGATCTTCTGTACCATCAAAGAAACGAGTCAGTATAAACCTAGTATCACTTATTAGTTCCTAAGATTAGCTGTAAATGTAAAGCTGGCACAAATCAGTATAGGTTACCAGCTGCTGTATAGCTGTGTTGACACATGCTTGTCCTGCTCTCACCCCAACTGTTAAAATCTGGAAGTTATTCACTGGTATAAGCTGGTGCAGATAACATGTGTTCACCCACAACACTGAATTTACTGAGGTAAGTGTATTTTGGGCACTGGAGGACACATTTTCACTGTCGGTTTTACCATATCCTGACAAAGCCCAAAGACTGCTGCCAAATCTGCTGATCATCCATGCCATAAAGCTCTGATTCCCAATCTCATTTCCCAACTTCAGACACACTTAGAAAGTAAAAATTCACTTTCATAATGTATCAAGAAAGAGCGTCTGGAGAAGAACTGCAGCTGCATTGCCGTCTGTGGGGTCCAAAACACCGCTGTCCTGTACATGCTTGGCCTCAGCTATCTGATTGGATGCTAGACAAAAGTACAAGGAATTAGGAGATTAACTTGAAGCAAGCAATCACCAAAGTGATCCAAGTGTCCTTCAGAGCCTCATAAATGCCTACATGGTGTGGATAAAACTTGACTTAGACAAATCTTTAAACACTGATCACATTAACAAACTGCAGCCTCTTTTACTCTGTTCTTCTCTCCCTCTACTTTGCCCTGGTGAGACCACACCTGGAATACTGTGTCCAGTTTTGGGCTCCCCAGTTCAAGAGAGACAGAGACCTGCTGGAGAGAATCCAACAGAGAGGCACGAGGATGATTAGGGGACTTGAGCACCTCCCTATGAAGAGACACTGAGAGCCTTGGGGCTGTTTAGTCTTGTGAAGAGAAGACTGAGATCTCATCAATGTCTATAAATATCTGAGGGGTGGGTGTCAAGTGGAGGGGCCAATCTCTTTTTGGTGGTGCACAATAATAAGATAAGAAACAACAGGTTCAAGATTGAACACAAGATTTCACCTCAACATGAGAAGAAACTTCTTTACAGTGAGGGTGACGGAGCACTGGCACAGGCTGCACAGAGAGGTTGTGGAGTCTCCTAATTTGGACACATTCAAAACCTGTCTGGATGCATTCCTGTGTGGACTACTCTGGGGTGATCCTGCTTTGGCAGGGATTTTGGATCTGATGATCTCTGGAGGTCTCTTCCACCCTCTTAGGTACTGTGATACTGTATGCTGCCTTTTCCATCATTTAATATGCTAACTACCTCCCAGTGATAACATTGTTACATAGACTTAACGTTATTGCTCATCCACAGGACACTCTATGGCCCAAAATACTAGATGATCACAATTCTGCACACAAAAGACTCTTCCTAAATGTGAAATCATGACCTGACCCTCAGAAGATCCTCACTGGAAGCGCTTGCACACGCAGTCAATCACATCCTAAATACAATCTCTTCTCATATTTAAACCAATGCTTTGCATAGTCTGAAAATACCGAACAGCAGAAAACAAACAAACAAGCAAACAAATAAAAACATTCTTGAGATCAACTCATACAAGTTAGAACAACATTCAGAGAAAGAGAATCATGAAATAATAATAATGTAGTGGGAAGCTATAGTTTGTGTTACGAGAAAGAAACTAACTGCACTGAACAAATCAGCCTGTGAAAATTATTCACTCACGTCTAGCACAAAGAATCTGCAAAATTGAGAGAGTATCTTGTGCTTCTTTTACAGAGAATCTTGCATGTGTAAAACTTGTCTGTCAAATTCTTTCTGCAAAAAATGACAGTCTAAAGGGCTTGTAATGTACAGCATCTGTTTCAGGCAATCCAACTGCACCACTGCAATCTTCTTGCCCACTGTTTTAAATGTGGGAGGAATCAAACACACAGTCACATCAGTGTGGTTTGCTGTGTCAGGAGCTATGAAGTGTCTGCAGGTCTCTTTAATTATGAACTGATGTGTTACAAGTCACATCAACTGGCATTAGCTAACACAGAGAGCTGGAAATTATTGTAATAGGCTGTGTTATAATAGCAGGTGCTGATGCATCCTCCAGAAGTTTGTTTTGGTAAAGCCAGGTAAGTAATTTTGTCTAATCAAAACGACTAGAGAAAGTACATTTTGTCTAATCAAAAGGAGTAGAGAAAGTACATTTTCTTCTAATATTTTAACAAACAGCTGTATTCAATCAAATGGAATACATTAAGATTATCTTAAAAAAAAAAAAACAACACACCAACAAAGCAGACAATAGCTTTCCTTAGATTGCTTGCCTCTGCCTAGAAGCTGTGTGAAAGTTATAAAAGTAATTTGTATCAGCTCACTACTATATCACCTCATTTCAAGCCCGTGTTAGCTAAGTAGCAATAAGCTCTAGGTAGAGGATTCCACATTATAACCATTAGTGCAAACTGTAACAGCACCCAGCTGTTGAAGATTACCCTAGACAGTTATTGAGATTTAGGAGGGGCAGCTTTCTACTAATGTAGGACAGATTCTGTAGTCAATTTTCTCATTTATCCTAGAACCGGGGTAAAAAGCTAATTTCATGAAGAGCACTCATGAATTATTTCCTTCCTATAGGTAGAATAATGCTCCCAGTAGAATACTCTTCTTGCTCTTTAATTCAAGGTAATGATGTTGCTGCATCTTCTGTTGGCACTTAAAATGCGGTTTAATGCCACATCGTCAGTCAAAAGTTCTGTGTGATTTCCAAAGGCATTAAATTATCTGAAAAGTGAGCTGAGAAATTAACAGCTTCAATGTATTAGAACTTTTCTGGGCTTTTGTAAGGGACTTTTCTCCCCTCCTCAGGTAAGTGGAATGAAGATTTTCTTACCTTGTGAGAAAACCTGTTGGCATGAATGTCTATCCTGAGTTTCATAGGATGTATGTGTATGAAAGCATTTCGTTGTACTCCTCTATAATGTTTACATACAATAATTCTAATGGGTTTCTCTGACATCTGCTTTTACTTATTTGTCATCAGTGATGCTGATAAGATGGTGTATTTTTTGATTTATTTACATCCTTCTGCAAGAAAGTATCTTATAATAAATAAATAAACAAATAACACTAATCTGTATATTCAGGAGGGGTTGTGTGATTTGTTTTAGTGGTTGGTTTAGGTTTGGTGGTGGTGGTGTTTGTTTTGTTTTGTTACCAAGTAGAAGAGTCCCAAATACCTGCTCTGAGGAGAAGGCAGAGTCCTTTGTAATATTCACTGAAGGCTTCCCAGGTCAGCAGGCTGAGTGTACGAAGGATGAAGAGAAATTATGCATTTCACTACCCCTTCTTAGTGAGCTTGTGATGCTCCTTTCTAAACCATGTTCAGATGTGTCAAAATTAACAGAAGACTCCACAGTAGTACACCAGAGTCATAAAATGTTTCTAATTTTTCTACTATCCTTGGTATTTATAACAATATAATCTTTTGACCATCACTAAACATCCAGATTTATCCTTCTCTACTCATTTCTTACTCCTGAGGTGAAAGCTGGAGGACTTACTAACTCCCCTTTTTCAAAGCATTTGCCCCAGTCATAGACAATCTTTCAGGTGAAGGAGGAGTGGTGGTGGGGAGAGTTGCTTGGATGTCTTCTGTTTGTTCCAGCTACAGAATATTTGCTTGTGACATATGACATTGTTAGAACTTGCTCTGTTTATCAGGGACACGCAGCCTAGTCAAATGAGTTTGCAGTCTGAAGAACACTGGTGTGCAAATTCAGAGCACAGACACTTATCAAGGCTGCTCTTTTGTTCATGAGAATGTTAACAACAATGGTTCAGAGTTCACTGATAAACTCAACATGCTAAGTTACAGGACGACATTGTGCACTTAAACCAGCAGATGTTAGGAGAAGGGTATTTTTGTACTCTGCAGAATTATCTCACAGTATTAAAATGCTGGCAAAAACGTCACAAAAGCAAGTAATTTCTGAGTCCTATGTAATTTAACCTTAAAACTGAATTTAAAAAAATGTTTCAGTAGTAAAAATTTACACAGAGCCCCCAGAAGAAAGAAAAGTTGGAGGAGAACACAGTCCAACTACAGCATTTGTCTGGTTTTGCGTGCTCTGGGAACAGGAACATCTGTCTACGTGTGCAATGCTGAACACAGGCTTCATAAGGATTACCTTGTTTTCTGCTCTGCTCAGATGCTTGCTCAGCTATGGTTATGGTGACAAGACTACATGACAGCAAATCATTTTCTGCCATAAAACAGAGCTGACTAACCGAAAGCTTAAATGAAGAAACTACAGGACATATATTTACTGTCATTTCTCTCTTTTTCGGTGGTTTCCATTTCTCATGGTTTCTTCAGAAGTCATTATTCCTGGAATGTCCATACTTCAGTGAAAATTTAACAACTCTGACATATTCTAAACCACTTGTAACGAAGGAGTTAATCTGACAGGAACAATACTTAAACAATGACAGAACACACGGATGGAGGCTATTTAACTTTAGTATCTAAGAAAGGAATTTGTCGCTATGAATAATTCTTTCTGCTATGAGGCACAGTAACATTTCCCTTAGCAGTCTTAATTAAAGTGTAAATTTTGCAATATAAAAAGATAGTAAGAATTGTACCTGGGAAGCAGTGTTAGGAGACAGGAAATTAATGGCTTATTTTAATACATGTAGGCATATATGCCTGTAGAGCTGCAGCTCTGAAAAAAGAATGAAAGCTGACAGGATTACAACACCAAGAGAAGAAAGAATTGTATCGTGATTTTATGGTAGCTCCCAAATGCATGCTTATTATGGTGGGGCTTTAAGAGTCTTTTCCATTCCTGTCCCCTCCAGGCAAAAATATAATGGTTAAAGAACGGATGGAGTCATGTTCCTGCTCTCCTCCCACTTCATGGCATCACTCAGCACAACTGGCTACACACAGTGGTAAAGGGAGATGAAGGAAAACCTGCACCCTCTACCTTCAGAAGCTTCAATAAGTAAACAGGTATCAACCCAGTAAACTCAACAGATACCAGCTCTTTCACAAAACTGCTCTTTAATCAACAGTGTACCATTTTATAGCCCTAAAAGAATAAATCCTAATTAAAAAAAGAAATTAATTTCATCTTTACTTCAGTAGTAGATAGGATATAGACAGAGACATATTGATGCAAACAGTTTTAAGAGCAAATGGAAAATTGTATGGCTCCTGTGAAAAATGTAATGAGAAAATAACATTGGAGAGTTACTTGATACACATTGCTTATGTCTGTGTGGCACTTGTCACTGTCCTCTCAAAAAGATTAAGGGCAAAAAAATGAAATAAATAGTAAAAACAATGCATTGAATACGTATTTATGCATTCTGCTTAGATCTGTAGATCCATTAAGTGATACATAAGCTTCTATACTGTAAAAAGACTTGACAGATGATCAGTGGCAAAAAAAAAAGATACACAAACCCCAATAATAGAAGCGAAAGGTTCCAGCTCCTATCAACCAAAAAGACTGACCCCCTCAACTAACCACTTGAATTAATTCTACTAAAACCAAGAGCGCACTTCCATTAGTTATTGCAGTGAAAGGGTTAAGAAGCTGATGGCCATTAGCCACATTGTTTATAGTTTTCCAGTTTCATTTTCCTGCTGAAAACTATCTTTTGCTGAACAAGTTTTCAATGAGTGAATTAACATGATTGCTCATTTCTGTGTAAATCACATTTACAACCTTCTAAGCGTGACCCTTAGTAGCATAATCAAAAATATGGTTTGCAAGCAATTCAAGCACCTTAAAGAACAAACACTGTGAATTTTGCCTTGTCAGCAGTCTCTGTGTTCATAACCATCTTAAGCTAAAATCACTAAGCAAAGGTAATGGTTGATAGAAGTTCTGGAGTGCATGACAAAATGCTTCAATATTTTGATTTTAGAAAGATTGCCCAATATAAATAATGCATCAAGAATAGTTTAATATTTTGTACAAAAGACATCTTTCCCATCACTTCCTGTTCTTTGAGATGCAGAACAGAAGTGCTATGCTTGAGGACAGAGGTGGAGGGAAAGTTCCTATCAATATATTTAAATAGCTCAGAATAACTCAAAGTGAAAGCAACCTACCACTCAAACATTCTGGCAAGGCATATATTAGCTTTAACAGTAAACGAACCTTGCAAAGAACCTCAATTATTTATTTATAGACTTTCCAACATAAAGCAAAGGACAACTGAAAAATACTAACTCCAGGAATTTTGGCAGACAACATTTCTAACTCCATAACCTTTTGATAGGAAGAAATGCAGTGTAACTACAAAATTCAAGACTTACTTCCTGCCTATTAACATTTGCTACCAAATGTGCTTCCTATCTAAGAAGTGACATTTTCACCTAATGAAAAGGATGTTTAAGTTCTCATACAGACACTCAGTTCACAGAAACGTGTCTGAACAAGACCTGACTATTGAATAAGAATTTATTTTGCCATGTAACATTCAAAAATTCATAGTTCACAAATTTCAAAGTAATCAAATAAATTATGTACTGAAGTAGGAAAAGCTTAGAAAATGTCTTATGGCAAAAATGATCTTTATTGCTCCCTGTGAATTTAATCTTGCCCCTTTTTGAGTAACTTCTAAGCAGCTCTGGACACCTCCAGCAGTCATTGACTTCTTTGACTCCCAAGATTACAGTATAATAGAGTATTAAGACACAACTCAGTAATCTTTAGGGAAAAAAATAAAGTCAGTGAAAGCTAAAGTGAAATAGAAGAAGGAAAAAAAAAAAATCAATCATCTGCCAAAATTGAGTAAGAGATGGTCAATGAAACTATTTCAGATCTGTTCTCCTGCTAGCTGGCTTCCCAGCTTGAAAGTAGCATTACTCATTTTTATCAGTGGAAAAATGACTGTTTTGTGTCTCTTTTGAAATTATATTAGGGACAGTTGTGGTAGGAAGATAGAACAAATTGCATGTAAAAAATCAGAAATATCAGGAATGTCAGTATTCTCTGCTCTAATCCCCTATCAATTTCTTTGTCCTGGAAGTTAACACTAAAGGCTTATAAGCTAAGCTCACTTCAGACAGAAAAAGAAGTGTAATATATTTATATTCAGAACATGCTATTAAATATCTATATTAAAAATAAGAAGAAAAAAAACAGGAAAAAAAATGGAGTCAGAACAACAAGAGGTAGGTTGATACTTAACATTTAAAATATTCTGTGCAATTTAAGGCCACTCTGGTATGAAGCAACACATCATTTATTCTCTCCATATTGACTGGTTTACAATCATGTTTCTTGCTTTAAATCTGTTGTTTCATGTGATACGCTTAGTACTCGGCCTGTGATCATTTTATTTTTCACTCTGGTTTTAATACTTATGCATTAGAGACATATAACATTCCCTATCTTGACTGACTTCCTTTTTTCCCAGGATGAAAAGTCTCAGTCCAAATAAGCTCTCCTTGTGTGAATACAACTCCATGCCCTGATAGCCCTTATAACTCTTTTTGTACATTTTTAATTTTCACATTTCAAAACATAGGCTCCAGAGAGAGAACCATTATTCAAGTGTGGTTATCTCCTGGGTATATATTGGGGGAGCTGTTTGATGGTTTCTGTTTTAGTATCTACTCCTCAACTAATGTTCTTAAAATTGTTTCCTTCTGAGCTGAGAGTTTCACAGAGCTGTCAAACATATTGCTATTTCATCTTAGATAGGAATAGATAATTCAGAGCTGACCAGTGTTTATAAGCTTAAAACTCCTTTTCCACAGAAATACTGCTTTGCATTTATCAATTTTGAATTTCATCTGCCATTTTATTACCCTATCACTCAGTAATGGGACTCTTTGCCATAAAACAACATCCTGTGTTCAGAATCTTAAGTACAATCTGCAGAACCTCATCTGTAGCTTGGCTGGTAACTCCCTCTCCACATGTTGTATAGCTCAGCTCTTAGACACTGTTTCTGTGCCCCTCCACTAGCAAAGCCCTCATTGTCACAAAAACTCATCATATCCTGCAACCTTTTTTTTCTTATAATGTGCAATTACATGCAATCATCAAAGTAACCACCTTTATGCTTATGTCTTTGAAAGTTTAGGTGACTTTTTTTAAAATCATTTGAAGACAAACTTTGCCAAACAGGTTTTGTAAGTAGAAGCAAATTGTTAACACCTACAAGCTTACCTAACCAGGCAGTATCATATCACAGCCTTCTCACAGGTTTCTAGGAACTTATTGAACCCTTCTATTTTCTTGCATATTCTTAGCTGTAATATATGACTAAACTTACTTGTGCTTCTCAGCTTGAAATTAATCTGAGACATGACCCAAATTTCCACTGCCTAGATCCCATTGTAAAAGAGCTAGTGTATCCAGAAACACATTTTAATGTTCACAATTAGATAAAACCCTTATTCTTTTATTTGCTTTAACGTGATCTAACTAGATATAATGCCTGTTACATAAAATACCTTGCCTGGGGAAATAGCAATGAATTTTTAGATCAATGCAACTTAACAGACAGAAGTGCAAAAAAGAATTGGAAGTAGTATTAAATTAGTTTACCAAGAACAACATCCAGAGGCTGGACCCCAGCTTAGATCATCATCTCAACAATGTCCTCTTGCTTTGCCCATTAATCTCAGAACATACACATTATCAGTGAATTATCAGTTACAAAACTTGTTTCCAACAGGAAACCCTGAACTAAACAAAACATTTCTTCACTCTGAAATTTTTGCAGTGCTGAAGTACTAGGTAAGAATGTAATTCTGCTAAAAGAGGTGTTACAGGTATAGTGACTCAAAAATACACCATTGTATTAATACAAGATCGCAAAGCCAGTCAGCAATGTGCATTCTTTTCACAGTCTCAAAGAAAAAAAAAAAAAAAAAAAAGGGAAAATTTTCAAGGCCCTGAGATAAAATAGATATGTTAACTGGGAAATATCTAAGACAAAAGGTGGTTATGACTATTGGAGAAGAATAAATGTCATAATGGGAAAAGGTGATAGGATAGTTCTCTTACAGTGAAGGATGACAGAAGATTTATTGCTGGTAATGCAGGACACAATAATTTGGAGGGAGAGGGTAAATTATCACATGTGATAAAATAGGTATCTCTATAGAGTCCACGATTTTTACTATCCACTAAAGTTACATTGTGAACTTTTATGAGTAAGCCTGGACCTATCTGTAAATTTTGTTTGACTGATTTATTATTTTCCATTCAAAGAATAAAGTATCAAAGTTTTCTTCAGCTTGGCATGAAAAAACAAACAAACCAAAGCCAGAGGAAAAACAGCCTTGTTCAGCTGAACATTTTGTTTTAAAATGGTTCAAACACAAAGCCTCAGTAAATGTTCAGATTTTACACTATCAGAAAGCAACAATACACCACTCAAAAATACTAGATTTCACATACTTGTAAATTCCTACATAAGAAAATTTTCAGACAATGAAAATTAAGACTAATATTTTTTGACTCATCAGTAAGGATAACATGCATAGAGACAAAGTTTGTTTTCATGGTGGGATTTTTTGTTGTTGTTTTTGGTTTGTTCTTTTTTCAATCTTAAAAAAATTACCTGAGCTTAATTTGAAAACAGCCCTGCATGAACAAAATCACAGGATGTTAGGGGTCAGAAGGGACTTCAGGAGATCATTGAGTCCAACCCCACTGCCAGAGCAGGACCATGGAATCTAGCACAGGTCACACAGGAATGCACCAAGCAACTCTGAAAAGTCTCCTGAGAAGGAGACTCCACAACCTCTCTGGGGAGCCTGTTCCTGTGCTCTGTGACCCTCACTGGGAAGAGGTTCCTCCTCAGGTTGAGGTGGAACCTCCTGTGCTGTACTTTATATCCATAGATAATAAGATAATGACAACTTTTACTCTTGACAGAAAAGTAGTACATCATCAGACACACAAGATAATTTGCAAGGAGAAAAAAAAAAATTAAACATGTTCAACATTTTTAGAATTCAAGTTGTTCAAACAACAAATCTGAAGTGTATCACCATGATAAACTGAAAACAAAACAAGTTCCAAAGGCCATTGGTAGCAGCGATACTTCTACTATGAAAAGCACAGCATTGCACTTACGATTTTTTTATTGCCTGTATAGTTAATGATATGCCAGCCACAAAGCTTTTTGACTATGGATAATGGACATGTTATATTAGGAAATATAAAAAGAAAAAAAAGTATTATGCCATATTATTCATTGATTGATTTATATATTGAAAGTACTGTAAAAGGAGCATTTAAAATGGTTTGCTAGCTACTCTCTGCAGTAGATTTGGCTTCTTACCTCAACAAGTGCTCCATCACAAAAACCTTCCTGCCTGCTATCATCTTGTAAAAATATTGATTCACTCCTAATTGAACAGTAAAGTTGTTTTAGGTGTCTGCCTAGTGATAGATTTAATGAATAGGTATCCACTCTAGATGGAATAAAATCTCTGCTTTCAATATAAATTAATATGTTTCTAACAAATGCTATGAAATAAAGCTTAATTGCTTTTTCTTCTACATTGTGACAAATGTGCATTATAGAAAGTGGAAGGTTAAAAAAAATTCACTTTAAATGTAAATATAATAGGCTGTGCACAGTAAATTTAAAGAGTTACCATTCCATCCCCAGTGATTTACTGCTCTACACACTTGCTTTATCAGTCTATCAAGGTTTTCTGTTTGTTTTGTTTCTTCTCTGCTTTGTTTAATTCATAAAACTGGAGTGGAATGGAAATCTGTAATCACGTCCTAAGGCACAGTCTTCAGTACAAACAAAAGTGTCAAAGAAGCCAGTAACAACAGCCTTCCTTGCTTTCATAACAATATAGTTAAAATTTATGAGTATCAGCTGTTGCTTGTTCAAGTTCATCAAAACACAGAAGAATCTTAAACATGTTTTAATTTGTGCTATGGATGTGGTACCTCCATTCTGTATGTGTGTAACAGTGGCACACAGGAGGGTTACTGATGAAGACAGCATCATGTTTCTGTTCTTTATAGAAAGTGGAAAAAAAAGAATAAAGGCATTTTTCCTAAGAGTGATTTCAAATGCTTGAGGTTAAATTCAGATCTGAATAGCAGTGGTGGTGTGTCCATTCCTCCACAGCTGATTACAAAAAACCATAGTGTCTTAATCACTGAGAACACCACTTGCTATACATCCTCTGCCTCTAACTGAGCTTTTGTATGTCTGCATAGTTAGTCCTATGGAAAGACAACCTAATAGAAACCTCCCTCAGGACAGCATTTTTTTTTTAATGTCTTTACCAAATGTAAAACCACAGCTTTCATCAAAATGGAGATAACTTCAATCTAAACCCTGCTAACGACAGCTGAGGCTGTCAGTTTCTAAAGGGCAGGAAAGAAAGGTGGCAGACTGCCTAAGATAAAAGTTGAGTTATTTCTCTGTTTATTTAATCCCCAAATCGTTAAACATATAGAATCATACAACTGTGCAAAGGAAGGCAAGACTACCAAGTAAGCAGACAAGATTTGCCTAGCTTCACAAAAAACAAACAAAAAGGGAAGTTTAGAAGTTAAATTACAGGAACCTTGTTCTAATTTCTGAAAAACACCACCACAATCATTTCCTTAATTGTTTGCTTTTAAATTCTAAAATGGGAGTGAATAATTAGCAACACTATGATTTAAGTACTAGATAAGACTAATTAGCTGAGCTGATTCCCATTTGCAAACTATCATACTGCTGTCACAAAAAAAAAGCCCAAGCCCAAAACCCAAACAACAACAAAAGCACCTATATGTAGCTTTCTTCTGGGTAGTACTGAGCTACCTGCAACATTCCAGACATACATTCAGTCACTACTTGCCTGCCTGCCTGCCTTCCTCCCACATGTACCAGCTCCATATCACAGCAACTGCACTTTTGTTGGTGGAAGTCTGATTTACAGTGATCACATGGAAGGAGATGTAGACTCACATCATCTCTTGTCAGCATAAATAACCAGGTGCTACAGACTGCAAGACAACTAAGTTATAAACCGATGTTTTATTTGTATTGCAACACAATAGTTCTAATGCTAGTACTGAGGCATCAGCAACCAGACACATGTGAATAATAGCAAACTTCATAGTACTGTCAAGGGTTAGGGCTGGGCTGGCCACTAGATGAGTGACAGATGCTCTCTCTTAACCCTGTCACTTCCCAAGAGGGGAGAGAAAAAGAAGAGAGAGAGAAACTTACGGGTTGGAAAAGAAAATTAAAACTGCTTTAATGAAAATAATAGTAATTAAGTGGAATATTGAGAACAACAGTAATTAAGTGGAATATTGAGAGCCAATATTGAACCCAGCTCCTCTGATGGCAGTTACCTCACTAGCATCATTGATACTTTGGGCAGGCACTGGGGAAGTCCCAAAATGGACTTGGCAGTAAACGGGAACTGGAGTCAGGAATGCACAGATCAGGATCAAAGGCTGAAGGGACAGAACCCTCTTTGGACACCAGCCATTGAAGAAGAGGTTTGACCTTTATGATCCCTCAAGCTTTGTACTGAATATGAGGCATGTGGAATGAAATCCCATGTCCATCAGTTTAGACTCACATGTCCTGACTGTTCCTCCCTTCCCTCCCCCCAAGTGAGGTCTTTTACTTTGCAGCATCCCAAAGATTTAGCACTGATTGTTGTCCACAGCAAGTCTAAGCGAGCAAATTTCTGCACACCCATCCTTGGCAGTAACTCTAAACATCAGCATTATCACTGCTAGAAGCAGACACTGACTGCAAAAACATACCATTAACACCAGAAAATGCACTCACTTAGAAGAGACTGAGCTGAAAAGCAACATCACTAAAATGAATTAGTTCTGTTCTAGTTCAAACCAGGACAAATATTTATTCTAATGCAATCTTCTCCTTTTAAAATGTATTGTTGTCCATGTAATACCAACCATGCTGGAATCCCTATTCAGCGCATTTGGATTCTCAGTAAATAATCACTGCCACAGCATTATAAATCATTTACAGTATATAGTCTCACTCGAAAAGCCCCCAAAACAAACACACACAGTCTGTAAGAACTGTAAATCATCACTTCAGAGGAAAGGCACATGTGGCAGCCAGGCCAACACCAGTCAGCCCCATTAATTATGAATTTATTTATTTATTTATTTATTAGCATGTGTTCTTGAGAACTTAGCCCGCTCCCACAGATTGTCTCCAGGGAAACAGTTACAAAATAAATACAGGGCCAGCTTCATCTTCTGTAGAACTGTATTAAAATAACTGGGACAAGGCCAACATTTGAGACCTTATCCTAATTAGCAGCATCTGCCTAACCATGAAATAGACAGTCTGTCCTTTACCTCTGTCCACCTACACTTTTGAAAACAGCATTGAAAACAGCATTAGACAGCTGCCAACAATGGCATGGCATATCTTATCACCTTAGAATAATCATGGCCTTGCTATCGACACATCATCTCCCAAAAGAAAAAAAAAGGAAGTGGTAGATGGCTATGAAAAAAAAACCTGGCACAGGGTAAAGCATGTGTATCTACACAGTGCTCAAGTTTTACACAGACACTACTCTGCTAATAACTCACAGGAAAGACAAAGGTGAAGTTTCACCTGGGAATCTGACTTCTGAACCGTGTTTCCAGTAGCAACAATTAATCAATGTAACTCAAAGGCAAGGAACAGCAGCATAGACTTTCTCCCCTACGATTTTCACTCTTAAAATGTCATTGTGTATATACCCTGGGAACAGATGTATATATGGATACTAAACTCAAACACAAACCTTTGATTGGAAAAAAACACACAGCTTACTGTACAGTGCTACAAAACACTTAGTCCCACAGCTGCTCAGACAGCTACTCCTGCGTGATGGACTTAGAACACAAGCTCCTAGCAAGTGCCATTTGTGTGCATAGTAGATCAACAAGTCTATGGCAATGTGCCAAACCTAAAACTGAAATTCTTCCCTCAGAAAATTTATTTCCTCTATAAGCAGAATGGTACCTACAAAAATTATTCCATCAGCACTGGAAACACCTGTAACAGCTGACCCCAAGAAAACACACAGAGATTTGCCTTTCAGTGAAAAAACAATGCGCATTTTTTGTCAGCTGATTCTTACATTAAATCATAGCTCTTGAATGGTATCCAGCAGGCCTAGTAAAAACAATCCCTAGAGTTTTAAAGATTTAAACCTATCAGACAATGAGGAGTCTGCCATGCTTTCTACAGACTTTGGGACATTTCATTCCTGCCACTGGGAGAAAAAATTTCAAATTTATTTACAGACTGAACTTTTCCAAAATAGAATTTGCAGTTTCCAGCTATTAGAGCTAAAACATCTTTCTTTTATATGTACCTTTTGCCAAATTAATTGTTCAACACATACTTTAAAATTGCATCTATACATGTTTCCTGTCAGTCGATGTTTGCCGAATGTTTTTAAAATAGAACAACTTTAAGTAATTTTTTTAAAAGATAGGAAAAAATCATCATCATCCTCTGCATCTGCTGAGAAAATTATACTCACAGCAATGTCCCTCAACCAAGGGTGTTACTCCAGATGCAGAACGTGGGTCTGCATCATTAAATCTGTTTGGTCTGAACGGTGGTAGAGTTTCCACTGCAAGTCAAATTACCAGTCTAAATTCCAGGCAATTCGGTGTACTTTTGAAAGCTTGTCAGACTGAGAATAAGCAGTGCTGACATTTCTGTCTCTGTTTATACAAACAGCCAACGACTACACCACCCAGTCTCATACAACACATTTCAACTTTCCTTTCTGCCTTCATTTGGGCATTCATTTGCCCTCTGGACAAGCACAGGGGCTTCTGCTGTATCTTCACTCATGTTTGCTGCTTAAAAAACAGAAGATAAGCCAGGACATATTTCTTGAATGATCAAGGTAGCTTTTAAGGTGGTTTACTTCCCTTTTATCTGAGAGATACAGTAAAAAAAAAAAAAGAAAAGAAAAAAAGCTTCTTTCCTCATTTCTCACACAGCTTTCAGGATTACTGTATCTGAGGTACACATAGCAGAATAAGACAATTTGAAAAGGCTGGTATATAAATGAAAAACAAGCTAACTACCACATGCAATTTTGCATTTCCAAGTTCAGAGTATATATTACCTTTAAATATCTTGCATGTTTACACTCTTTTAATAATGTATATTTAGGAAGCTTATCTCACTCAGAGCCCAATATCTTTCTTTTGGTAGTCTTTGCATTATGACAGTAGATTTGACTTAATTGTAGGTATCAGACCAGTATTTACTGGGGAAGTTTACCTCAGAATCTCCACACTAGACAATAAATGGTTTAGAAATATTCATTCCATAGGAAGCTTTAGGTCTCCTTCAGACACATCCTTTAATTTTGTATCAGTACAGCATACACTGAAATAAAGGTGGGATTTTCATAGTTGGAGTTTCAAGGAACAACTACTTTTAATGGGAGTTTACTCACTATAGTATCTTCCATCCTCTTTTCAATAAAAATGTGTGATCTTTTCAAAGGTCACAGCCAATAACTTTACTTTAAATTTTTAATCCAGTAGTCTGTTGAACTACATCTACTAACTCTACAAATCTGAGAACAAATGTAACTACCAAAAAGCTGCAGAGTAGAAGAGGAAGGAAAAAGACATACTCGAAGAAAGGTGGATGTTGCAGAACTGCCTACAAAAATAAACAGCCATTGATAGGACGGTTGGCAACTTCTATCATCTTCACTAGGAGATAACTTCCCATTCCTCACCTGCAGAGCTGCCCAGTATGCATTCAATGGCATGAAACTACTGTTGACTCTTATGTATTTTTTCAGAACCTGGATGTGAAATTGCAATGGTAAGGAAAATCCTGATTCGATTTCTGAGTAGAAACCTTCTACAAACGGAGGCAGCTCCTAGGCAGCTCCTTTTTGTGGTATTACACTGCCTATCATTTCTGCTGTCTGCCCCTGGATATGTTACAAAAGTCTGGGTGACTGAGCCTGCAATGTTACCTGTCATGCAACATGGTGTAACAGCATCTCAGATGTCAATATTCAGTTAAGTCATGATGTCTACATCTCCTGGGATGCCAAAGGTTCGGTTCAGTCTTCTCATCATCCATTGCCTCTTAATGGACGAAAGTATTATTTCAAATAAGATTATAAAAAAAAAAAAAATGTGTATTTACTGTTGCATTACTTGATAAAAAACACATGAAATAAATTGCCTAAGAACCAATAGACCATATCCGAACACCTATTTTGCATTGTGATCCCTGAAATAATTTCAGAATGGAAGAAAAGGCCATTAATGTACAACAAATGTTGGTCATAGATCTTTAAGTCATGGACAGTCCAAACATCTGGGAATAGAGAATATTCTGCAAAAGATGTCCAGTCATAAGAGTAAAAATTAATACAAGGTTCAACATCAAATTCTGACAGCAGAAACGTGCCTGGCTGTCCTGAGAGCAGATAATTGCAGTTGACCTCAACCTCCCCACAAACTATTTCACTAAGTTGACATTTGCACCTCCTGAGAATCAACACACACCACTGAACTGATGCTGGATACTCATTCAGCTGTGTCAGTCCTGGCTATATATACATTCCTACAACACTCTCAGAATGCTCAGCTTAAAAAATCTTATCAGTTTCTTTGTGACTTCTTTTGAGGCAAGAAATCCCTGCCTCAATGTCCTGGTGACACCAGACACCAGTGTACTTGCAGAGGTCTGTGTTGAGAAGTCAAATACACCCTACTTTATGCACTCCTTTTTATGATTTAAGCTTACAAATTATTAATGTTATGGGTCTGGAAAAGTTATTCTGGGGTGTACATTTATTAAAATGCTATTAAAACGTACTGAAACACACTAACACAGCATGAAGAAATTCTCAGAGCTCTGTCTGAATGTAGATAAGACTGTGCTGAAATCAAATTATACCATGTCCCACTTTAGTAAGATTTAAAAAAAAGTATCTTATTTTGAGACATGTTATCTTTGGATAGGAAGTAACTGTTGGCCAGCTAAAGCATGGCAGTATATCAAGCACTAAAAATCAGCACTCCACATTAGTTTAGATGATTTAACTCAGAATCTGACACGCTCAGTTTAAATTTCAAAATAGGTGTGCCACACATTTTTCCAGATACTCATGCATTATTAACCTTACACCAAATGAACACAATTCCCTTTCCCACATATGCCTCTAGATCACAGGATACAGCATTAAGACTAAGCATAAATTAAACTTGGAATTCCTTTCCCTCCCTTCTGGAAACAATATCAGAAGTGATTAGAAAAGAAGCAGCTTTGTTCAAGTATCAGAAGAAGAACTGCTTAAAATACTAAGCCAAAACCAGTATGCTAATTTCTACACACTTTTTTCCCCAGTAGCTTTTCTTGAAGCCTTACTTTCTTTTAGATTTTGAAAAGTCTCAAATCCTTATAGAGACTGCTAACACTCCTCTCCATGAGAGTTCTCTAACAATTGACCTTTCTTCCTCTAAGAATAAGTAAACATATATATGCAGGATGCATGTATATATTCCTAAGTGTAAAATGTCCTCAGCAATGATTTCCACATGGACAGCAAGATTGACCCTAGAAACAGGTTAAACTATTGAGTTCTTTGCTTCTTGATGTGTTCCTATGATGCAGTGCACTGTGTAAGTGCTGCAACCTCACCACCTGGCATTTTACAGAACAGATCCGATATTTTAAAGATATAAATCCATTTGCTGCCTTGTGTATACCACTGCAGTCTTATAAAAAGAGATAAGGATACAGACTCCCTGAACCTTGCAGAACTACTTAAAACTAAACCAAATGACTAAGAGCATCATCCAGCTACTCCTTGAAGTCTGACAGGCAACAAACAATAAAAAAAAAACCAAAGGAGAAACAAACTCACTCCAAAGTATGCAAACTTTGTTTAAATGCTTCCCTGCTGAAGGTTACTAAGCAACATCAATCTCTGACAGCCCAGTCTTCACTTCTTCCGCACAAGGTGTTCCCAGTTTTCTTTTCCATGCTTCAGAATTAACATTCTCTTTCCAGCAGCTGCTACTTCCAAGCCAGAAAATCGAAGCACAGCAACAAAACAAACAAAAACCCCAAAACAAAAACAAACAACCCCCCTCCCTAAAAACAAAACAGAAACAAAAACAAAAAACCCCAAACAACAAAACAAACTAACAAACAATGTCACTGTTTCTGAATAGGAAAACAGGAATTTTGGGAATTCCTTCCTAAAAAAAACTTCATCCATTAATATACAGCCTATTCTTCTGGTAAACTTCAGGAATGAAAAGCCTCAACTGCCTCTGTGTGTAGAGCGTGCTCTTGTTGCTCCCACCTAAGAGTCTCTCAAACAACCTTCAGAATGCTGATTAGATCATCAAAACATCTAATACTCAGCCAATAGATAAAAGAAGAGATGTAGGCAAAATCATATATCATAGTGCCTGACAAGTGATAATATATGGCTGGTAAAAATTTAACACCACTGTGTTACTAGAAAACTGTAAGTGTGTTTGATTATGCAACATTTGTCAGTTTGATATGAAGTTAAACAGTATTTTGTCTGCCCAGGTTCAGGATGACAGCTTAGCAGGTCTGTAGGTGGGCCTATTTTTCACTTAAAAGTCACAGCCTGGGACTACACCTCATCAAGTTTGCTCATTTCCTCATCAGGACATTCAGAACCTAAAAATGGCAGCTTTGGTCAGGAAAGCAGAAGGAACCACTAGGTGTGAAAACAGGCAGGAGCTTCCAGAAGATGCTGACCCACAGTGGCAGCTAGCTAAGCAGCTTGCTGCCTCTGAAGTACAACTCTCTAAAGCATTTTTTTCCAGATGGATTTAAGTGATTCAAAACAAGCACTCAAAATGATAAAAACAAGATAAAGAAGAAAAGAAAAAAGGAGATGAAAGAAGAGAAAAGTGACTCCTGCTTTTGGCACCTGTTTGCTTCCTGTGGTCTCCAAATGGAACCCTGTATTGTTTTCTTCTAATCCATCTCCGAGCTGACAGAGGTGCAAGTTGTGAGACACAGCTTGCATGCTGTGCTAGAGAATGGCAGAGCTCAATAAAAACAATTATTTCCAAGCCTATATCTCATCTATTATTAAACCTGTGAAAAGTTTTAATTTCCTGTGCAATTATATGGTGCAATGTCATATTTTTAGGGAGGGGCAGTGGGGAAGAAGGGGGTTTGCTTTTGATCAAAACCCTGTTTTTCATATTTTATGGTTTGGATTGATGTATACCTTGGGATTTAATTTGAAGCTCATATACTTCTCTTCAGTCAGGATTGGAATAAATCCACTTAGCTATTTAATTATTCCATTTTTTCCTCATAAAGAAAGATAAATTATTAACATCTTGCAGTTTGGAACACCACAAGCAAATGTTGCCTTTTTATCCATGTGCAGATATCTTGCTAATGTGTAGTAGCAAGGGATGATTAATGCAATTTGCAATGAATTCATACAATTACTTTGACTAATGCTTCTGTGTCATATGTGACACAAATCAGATTCTCTATTACTATTATTTGTTTTCTACTTAGCTGTGATTATTAAACAATCCATAACAATGACCACTTTCCTTTAAAAAAAAATATAATATCAATTTATATTCTTACTGGGGATAAGCTTACAGCAAATGGATCTTTGGAAAAGGAAAAACAAATCAAAAAGCCTCTCCCTGTTTAAACAGTTGCAGGGCTTCTTTTCTCAGTGACAGAAGCTGAAAGCCCCAATGGGGCTGGAGTCTCATCTGTAAGACTGCAGAAAAGAAGCAGCTTCTGACATTTAGACCTCTTATAACCAGACTCAGCTATGTGTTGTATCATTATGGAATTTAAATTCCTTTATTCTGCTCTTCTGTTTCAGAAAACATTGGGAATAAACATTTCAGAGAAAATTAGGATTTCCACCATTCACACAGGGACTGCATCTTTACGTGCCTCAGCATTCAGCATCCAAATGTACTGTCACTTTGATTATATACAAGATAATGAAACATTGAATAAATATTCATAGGAATTCAGAAAGGGATTATGATACAAGGAAATGAAACCACTATGTACCATGATTAGGTATTTCAGCTCAGGGAAGGTGTAGCTGCAGGTCAAGTATAGGAAAGGGAAGCTCTCATTGTGCTTGTATCAGGTGGAAGACAAATCATGGTGGACCATTTATGGGACCTCTAATGAATGAAAACAGATCTAGCTTAGAAAGGGCTGGCTAGAAGTACACAGAAGAACCCAAGGGCAGTTGTATTATTTATGGACAGGTATATATATAAACATGTACAAATGCATACTTCCATATAGATGTGTGTATATATACGTATTTATGTGGGAGAAGGAGATAAAGAACAGATCTGGAGATCAATCTCATTGCTTTCTTAAATTTAGAAAAAAATAAACTGATTTTCAAAAGCATTTTCCAAAGCAGAACTCACTGTAGAAAATGCAATGTTCTGTGTAGCAAAACTGAATGCACAAGCTAACAAACTGCCCAACTGGTTCCTGTGAAGCAAAGTACATGTACATGGACACCACCACTATACATCATTTATGGCAACAAAGACAGCATCAACATTTCCTTCTAGGCTGTAAACTACTCATAAGAGAATGGAAAAGAAGACTGGAAGAAGATAGAATAAAACCAATGATGTTTTTAATAAATAGTTTGTCAAATACATAGAGATAAAGTAGAACTCAATGTTATGGAGTAAGTTTTCCTGAGTTATCATGTTTATGAGTAAACTAATGTACTATTCATCTCCTCCTACTAGGGCAAAACATCCAGCAGATTATATGGTCAAACTGTCCTTTTATTAACACCTGTGCTGTCTCTGAAATTCACCTACATTATACATCACCATCTTCTATAGTCTTTAAAAGTATAACTGCCAGCAGAGTTTTCTGATGAAGGTAGAATTTACTGAAATATTCTGTCTCAGATTTGCTGCTACAGCTCCTGCTGTAATGCTCTATTTCAGGCAGTTAACCTGTGTCTTCGCCTTTTTGTAAATACAGTTTATCCTGAAAATTGGATAAAAGTGTTCACCTGCACACTCACCCCACACCCACCCTCATTACAAGTATAGGAGAAGGAATAGGACCACCTAGTCCATTTATTTCCATGTTCCCTAGGCTAGAAGAAAAAAAAAAAAAAAAAAAAACAGCAAAACTGATTTTCCCCAGGAGAGGGAACCCTGCCCAGGTATAGAAGCCTGTACAATATCAGGCAACACAGCTAAAGTCAAAATGAATGAAGAAGAAACCGTTTACATAGTTCCCTTTGAATAATACAAATATGTTGCTTTTTGTGCTGCAGTATTCTACAGGGTTTTGTCATCATTCTATGATTTACACTTCCACAACTCAGTTCTGAAAAGCAGTTTAGCTTTGCTCTCCATTAACTAACACGACAGAGGGTAGTTAAGCTGTTATTTGGTGCTTGGGCTATGTTCCTGCCTGAAGTGCCCACAACAAACAGGATGTTATTCGATTATGAAGTACTTCATTGACTGAATTAAATAGTACATGAATTTCAAGTACAATACACATGGTTTATCCTCACTGTCATAAATTATTCCTTATTCTACTGAAAGGAGCTGTTTAAAATTCGTAAGAATCTTATTTAATTTCAGGTTTTTTTCTGGAAACTCACTGTTAAAGAGTAGCTGCTGGTAAAGCTCACTCTCCCTAAAATAGACCCTTAAATTAAGATGGTGAAGGTGCCTATTCATCAAGGATAAACAGGTATTTTTATACTTCCTGCCTTTAAAGAAAACCAATGGTACCATGTGGCAAAATTAATGGTGTGAGGAGCCACTTGTTTTTTATTGTAACTGGCTGACATTATATTGTATTAAGCACTAACTAATAGCACAATTAGATGATAGTGCCCAACATGAAGAATAACAGGATTCTTGCCCTTCTTAATCACCTGAAAGCTGGATATAAGGATGAAATACTGAAACACTAATCATCTGCTTACATCACCAAAACACAGTCTTATTTTCACTCATAGGATCTTCCATTCTGGTTTGTCACCATGTTTCTTGCTTTGGCTACATTTGGAAGGCTGACTCGCATTTCAGTGGGGGCTGTATGGATGAGATCTGTACTGCAAATTTTTAAGATCTCACTGTGAGTCCCTAGCAGACATGGCTGTCAGCAAACACCACAATTTTTCAAGCACTAAGCCTTCTAGAACAAAATAATTATTTTCTGAAGTGACTTAAGCCTTCAGGCCAGCATTGTAAAGGTATCTCAAGAGCCTAAAGGTAGGAATGACATTAGGTATTTTTAAATGTTCAAATAAATTTACAAATCTGGCCCAAAGGAATTCAAATTCCATTTCAATTAAATTAAGTCAATCATTTACAACCATTGCTTGAAGACAGAAATATAAATCACCATAAAGAAGCCTACAGATACACCACAAGGACCAAAACTGAACTGAGTTTTTACTGGGAATGACCTCCTACAAATAATAATAATTAAAAACAAAAAAAGCAGGTTTCAATGCTTGTTATAAACTTTTTTTTAGCTAATAAATGCAGCTTGATAAGGAAATTAATCAGAGAGGTATTGGAGATGTTTCCATTACATTGATCCTGCTAGGTTCACATCTGTTAGCATTGGTAGGGCATAAAAAGTTCTCATCAGGATATTGTGATCCAAGGCCAATAGTTGTGTTGGATGTGCAAGTGGAAGAGGCTGAGGCTGGAGCAACAAAATGAAAGCACCTCTCTGACAGCAGAAGTCAGTATCTATCACATCTGACTCCGAAAGATGCTAAGTCACAGGTGATTACAGGACTGGAAAACATTATTAACATAGGAGGCAAATGGAGATTAATATATGTAAGTAATGAAATAGGAATATCTTGGCTGCATCTTTGTGAAGGAGAATATGTAAAATAAATTTTTAATTTAATGTAATTTTAAATACAATGTAAATAAATTAATGTAAATAAATTTTAAACATAATGTAAATAAAATGCAACTTCATTTTATTCTAAAATGTTATTTGTTTGAAACCCTGAAGGATCTCTTATTTAACAGTCTTTGTTGTACTTACAAGATTGAATTTTTGGAGGACAATCTCAATAAAGCATGAACTGTTTTTTTTTTTAATATGGGTTTTCTTCTGCTTTGCTGAAACTGTGTGACAAATTATCCTCATTAACAACCAAAGTACCAGGATTTCTAATATGTAGGAAAGACAATAAATATGTGATGGCAACACCCTAACATGAAACAACATAACACCCTCAGAATGAATATGCATGGCAATATTCTATCATTCATGAACTACACTACATGACAATACAATCACATATTATGCTCTGATTTACTAGCTTCTGGCAAAAAAGAAATAAAGTAACCAGGAATAAGACAATTTAGTATTTGCACACCTGTAATCAGCTTGAAAAGTTTAAAAATGCAAGTATGGCTACATTTTATTTCTGAGTAGACAAAGATTTAACATTAAAGGTCAATAGAGTTTTTGGTACTTTGACAAAGCTGAATACCAAAAACTGTATCAAGGAATCTAAATTTAGAGCTATTTGCTTTAAAGAAATGGAGATAAAGAGATATCTCTCTGTTTTAGAAATATTTTATATCCACCATTTCAATGAAAAATGTATCAACAACTACATGCAGTGGATTTGGCAAATTTGTCCTATATTTCCAGACAAAGATGGATTTAGACCCTCCATTTCTTTGACAAAAAAAGTGAGATCTTTGCCAAGTTTTCTCCAGTATTTCCTTTCAATCATTTGTGTAGCTCCTCAGGCACACTGATGAAAGAACTGATTTAATACGGTTCCAACTTTACAGCTACTGCCTGCAACTACATGACTTCCTCAGTTCAGTGTAAACTGTGCATATTATTCAGGTAATATTTGCTCAATTTTAATAATGTTTGCCTGCCCTTCATGTCAATCTAATCTGTTGAAAGAGCAGTTGCTGAGCCCCATAATTTTATGAGGAAGGGCACTTTTCTCCCATTTATTTACCTAAAACTAGAAGGACATCAGTCTAGCATCCACCTTCAGAAGGGAAATGATTTTAAATTAGAGAAAAGTAGGTTTAGATTGGGTGTTAGGACCAAGTTATTTATCGTGAGGGTAGTGGAACAATGAAACAGGTTACCCAGGGACTATGGTAGTTGAGGCCCCATCCTTGGAGATACTCAAGGTCAGGCTCAACAGGGCTCTGGGCAACCTATCTAATGGAGGATGTCCCTGCTCACTGCAGGGGGCTGGACTAGATGAGCTTTGAAGGTCCCTTCTAACCCAAGCCATTCTATGAGATAAATTTGAGGGCTTGTTCTTGAGTCAAATTATTAATATATATGGGGACACAGTGTGGCATTTGTTCACTCCACAGGAGAAATCAAGTGGGTAAACAATTCTGAACTAGACATACTGGCATCTGAGGGTCTATGTGGCTAGAGTAAGACTAATATTTATTAAGTATTACTGGCATAAAAGACTTGAATATGTCTTTTGGTGGGCATAATTACACATATCCTAATATGCAGGCTTGCTTTTTTTTTCCTAACTCAACTTTTACATAAAGCTACTCTTTTTTTTTTTTCCCCTAAGTAGATAAATCTGAAAATGTATTTTGGCAGCAAGGAACTGATTGACAGGAAAATATATTCTACATAAATTTTCCTAATTAATATTGGCATTCTGAATTTACCATTACAGTATGTGCCATTCTAATTTACTACCAGTTTGCAGTCTCCTTGCCTGGATTTCTGTACTGCTGCTCCTGATAATTCTGCTGCCTTTTAGTAAGAAGGCCAGCAGGAGCAGCTGGCTCAGTATTATCAATTTTAATTAAAATCTTCATTTTCTGACACGTCACAAAGTTTTTCTACGGAAAAAAAAAAAGCATGAAAAACTGATTTCAGTGTTCTTACATCACACTGTAAATATATATGCTATTGGCTTTTTCACTAGGTGTCATCTTTTCAGATGATAGCTGACAGAATCTAGTTGAGTTTTTAATTTTATTCCAGTTTTTACAGTTCATTGTATCTGCTTGCCACAAAATGTACCAGACAAATGAAAATTAAAGGTAGAACTTAACAGTGAAACTTGATTTTAGTGTTACAAGTACCTGATTTCTCTCACGTCTTATATATACATGTGGATTCTGAATGGATTAGATCAATACCTGGGGCACACAAATCTTATGCCATGGAATAGGCATTGCACTGCTTTCAGCTCTGCACATTAAAATACACAGAATATATTTGGTTGGAAGAGACTATCAAGATCATCCAGCCCAGCCTTTGACCCAGCAAGGAAGGGTCAACACTATACCATGTCCCTGAGCACTAGGTCCACGCACTGTTTAAACACCTCCAAGAATGGTGAATCCACCACTGCCCAGGGAAGAAGATTCCAATGTTTGATAATCCTTCCAGTGAAGAAGTATTTCCTAATACCCAGCCTAAATTTCCCCTGGTGCATCTTGGAATCATTTCCTCTGGTCCTGTCACTCATCATCAAGGAGAAGAGGCTGGTGCCCTCCTCACTCCAACCTCCCTTCAGGAGCTGTAGAGAGTGATGAGGTCTCCCCTCAGCCTCCTCTTCTCCACACTGAACAGCTCCAGCTCCCTCAGATGCTCTTCAGAGGCTGTGTGCTCCAGGCCCTTCACAAGCCTCATTGCCCTTCCCTGGACATGCTCCAGCATCTCCCTGTTCTTCCTATAGTGAGGGATCCACACAATACCTGAAGTGTGGCTTCACTAGCGCTGAGTACAGGAGGATGATCACCTCCCTGTTCCTGATGGTCACAGTGTTTCTAACACAAGCTAGGATGCTACTGGCATTTTTGGCCACCTGTGCACCCCTCTGACTCACGTATCAGTCAATTATCAATCTTTCGAAGTTCCTTTTCAAGTTACAACTTGTGACACCTCTCACGGGTACAACCACTCCTAATCATAGTGCAGTGAAGGCAATAAAAAGGAATGTCTACCTCCCCTATGGGGAGAAGATTTTTTCATTTTCTAGGTATCAGCTTAGACTATCAAATTAATTTCATAGAGATGTTGAATAGTTATCTCAATTTTATATCACTGACCACCAAGAGCTTTTCCAAAGGCACACCCTTTCAGTTAGAAGTGCGTTTGTGCAGACTGACAAGAAATCTTGGATTTTTTTGTGTCCTTTCTATATACTCACACTTTAAGTACAGTTACTTTTGTCAAGATATTATACACACTTCACACTATAAACATCTACACATTACCTGACTTAATCCTTGATATGTTTTTTAAAACACTACTTTCATACAAACCATATATGCATGAGAATAGATTTGAAAGGATCTACCATCTCAGTTATAAAATTGTCTAGGCAGATACAAGAGCAAAAAGCCATTTCCTCCTGGGTAAAACAATGAGCCATAGCAGTTATATAATCTTCAGTCTATGCATATTTGCTTTTCTGCTCAATACGTTAATTTAGATATTTGTATACAAGCAAAAGGTAAATCTCCCTTTGAAACAAAGATGAAGGCTTCCAAAATATGCAGTCTGAATTGTTTTGCCCAAAGAATAAAATACTATATTCTTATTAGACATGAATACAGGGCAGACAGTTGTTTTCATCCTACCTTGTGCCTTTTGAGTTCTTTGAAGCTAAATTACAATTCCCAAAATCATTCAGAGACACTTATTTTTGTCTGAGAATAAAAATTGACTGGACTTGAAGTGCCTGCTCAGGTAGCTCTCCATTGGAAAAAAATTACAACATTGCAGTAAAACCGAAATACCCAAGTGAAGTTTAGCAGAGCAAATCACAAGAACAATCAGGCAGAACGATGAAGGTTCATTTCAGAAAACAAATCTGGGAAGAAAGAAAACAATAAAAAGGCTTAAAATGTATGGCAACATATCACAGACTTAGATCTGTTACCTTGAATCTTTCAGCTGCTGAAGTCTGAGCATGAATGAGGGTGATGAACAAAACCCTGAAAGCTCTCATGAGTTATGAAATCTTGTTCTGCATCTAAACTAGCTCATTGGTAAGTCCTGAGACTTTACTTTAACCAAGCCAGGCTGTGAGAAGATATTCCCTCTTCCCAGTTAAACACTGCCCTAGTAGATCAATACACGAGCAAAGATCAAGCAGGTCCTCTCATTAATTTCACATACCTTGCCTAAACAACTCTCTTCACTTTTAAAAGAAATAAACAGCAGATCTATTTGAAACCTAATTCTTATGGATCTACCTGAAACGAGGATATCAAACTAAGGGTGGAATTCATACTGCAGTGATACCTTACTGGGGGTGTAATTACTTCAGCCTCCTACATGGCTGCCTGTTTTCACAAAATTTGAGTTGCAGTATGTCAC
Organism: Indicator indicator; assembly: GCF_027791375.1. Classification (NCBI taxonomy): domain Eukaryota; kingdom Metazoa; phylum Chordata; class Aves; order Piciformes; family Indicatoridae; genus Indicator; species Indicator indicator. The sequence goes on along the minus strand of NC_072034.1, from coordinate 11,027,892 downwards.
AAGTCAGCATTTTCTCTGACTAATCTGGCTGAAATTGGGCACCGGATTTGAAACCCAACAAGGAACTGAGCTGGTGTTGAAGGTGTGTATTTACTCACCAGCTGCTGGGATTTTTTTTGTCTCTCACATGCAAAAGGAACTGATGGGCAGTCACTATACACAGAAGGACAGAACATTTTTTGGTATCTCCTTCTCTGTAACAATGTCTTTCTTGGTCAACAGGCCTTTCCTTCTGGATTTTTCTGTTATATCATTCTTTTCCATTTTTGTTTCTCCTCACTCAAATTCTTGAGTGTCTTTGGTACTTTTCGAGTGCATCATCTTGGTAGTTGATTTTCCCTTATGGGATCAAATCAGTATTTCTCATCATTTTCTTTTTAGTTTCTTCAGTAAACTGCCATTTTACACTGTTGCACAAAACCTTCTACTCTTAATCATGTCACATATTTATTATCAATCAAGATGGATAGGTAGAAACAGATATATGCATGTGGAAGTGGAAGAGTTTATCAAGTGGAAAAGCTTGTAAAGGACAGTGTCTACCAATACCTGCCTTCTTTCATTAATTAAGAAACTGTATGAAATGCAGTAGATGTGTCATTCTTACATAAAATGCACCAAGCTAAACACATAAATTTGGCCTATTAAGGAAAACAACAACAAAAATATTCATTAGCAATAAACTTCGTAATTCTTTCTTCATTGAGTAAGCAATGGGCTATTTTTGTCATTTTGTAAATGACACTGAAATGGGAAGCCTGTCATTTTGCCACTAGATTTTTCTGCCTTGATTAGGAAACAGCAGCTCATTAGCTCCTCTTCCTATGTCCCCATCATCACTCTGAAGAATGCCAGCACTTGAAATAGGACAATTTTTTTTTTCCCCCTAACTGAAGTGCATTTCGCCTTTGGACTTTACACAAAATTAATTATAATTTTCTCTTCTAATCGCTAGTACATCATTACAATTCTGAGACTGGGAATCTGTTCTCTCTAACAAATGGCTAACTGCCAAACACTAGTGGCATTTTAAAATGGAACTGAGTAAATGCAGCAAAAAGCATTCTCCTTCCCTGGCATTTCCCCTGTATTTCTGAGAATGTCCTCTAGAATGACTTTCTGTGCATTAATGTTTACTCTGAGTAAGAAAGGAAGTATTTTCATAAGAGTATAGCTTTCATAAGTGGACATATGGAAAAACCTATCAAGAGTATACACAGAGACACTCATGCAAGTGTTTGGGCAGCCAGCAATCATTTAGAATTCCCACTCCCAGTCTGCCTTAACTTGCACATCTGCTTTTCCACCTTCCACAAACACTACAATTGAAAGCAGCTCTGAAACATTCTCTCAGGGTCACTAGATATTACAGAAGGTGGCAGAAAAGAATGACAAAGATGAGGGCTCTTTACAAAGCTCTGTAGATTTTTCCTACTTCATGAAGAGAGCCATCACCTCAAGACTTCTGCTCTATGAAAAGCTGCTGCACTGTATCATGAAGCTGTGATCCTTCAATTATTCCTTTCTCTTTTTTCCTGTCCCTTGTTTATTTTGTTTGTTTGTTTCTTTTCTTTTGTTTGTTTTGTTTTATTCTGGGAACTTCAGCAAGGAGGAAATCAGAGATGGTTTAGAAAGGGGATTTAGCTCATGGGTCACAGCCTTTTTTCAGCTTTACTACCAGGAGTCTCTGCACACTGAAGAGTGACATGGTGGAAGGGTTTAGCACTTCACATTTTTTTCTTACACTCACTAAGGAGCATATTGACACTCTTTTTGCAGTTCCACCAAATGAAAAGGAATATAACAACTCCACAGCATTCAGAAAAGTCCTCCTGAAGTGTTAAAGCAGTAGCACATTGTAGCCAAGAATAAAGACCTAAAAGCTGACACAGCTATTAGATCTGGATGAACATCTAATACCTATCGATTAGACAAAAGGCTAAGTGTGGATTGTGCATGACACTTAAAAAGCAATGGGGTTTAGAAGGGCCAAAGAGTTTCTTAAGCAAATAATTACTTATAAAAGGAATAAGCTTTTTTTCATCACCGTGTTCCCCCCAGAAGAACACAAAATCTGGCTAGATATTGATTTGTTATGAATGCCAAGGGATAAAGTCTTGAACGGTTTTAAGCAATTTCTGTGCAGCACCTGTTGATCCTCTGTGTTTACTCTTGTTAAAAGAACTAAACCAAAGCACAACCCAAATAAACTGGAAGAATAGGAAAAGATCAAGTGGGGGCTTCTAGCAAGTACTGAGTATTTCTTCATGCTTTTCCAAGTATTTTTTAGTAATCATGAATCACTTTATGTTATCCAAAAAATTAAAACTGATGTATACAGAAGGAAATAGCAGGGATGTTAAATACAGGAAAGAAGTAAAGCATTGAAGAAGAGATAATCAAGGTCTGACAAAGCCACATACATAGCAACTTGTCAATGACAATTAAAACCTAATTATCCCTGATAGCAGTACTTTTCCTTCTCAAGGGTATGAAGAGGACTTAGTTTGCATCCTAAACATGAGTGCAAATGTAACTTTTATTTTGTAGGAATGAAGAAGGTATAGACTTCAAAGCACTGATGAAAATGTGAATAGAGGGCAAAAATAAGACATAGAAGACAAAAAGTGTAAATTATACAAACAGTAACCTGAGCACCACCTTAAATTACATGCTGTGAAACCTCATTCAAGTTAGTATGAATATAAGCCAAGGAAAAATATAATCATACTGACACAAACACGTTCTTCATTCTAATTTTGAAAAGTGAAGGCATATTCCAAGTGTGCACAAATATTCAGTACACCATCCACACATTTCTCCCTTCAGAAACTTCTGATCATTGTGTTCACTTAGAAAGAGAAGGATTTATTAAAGTTGTTGTCGTATAGCAGAAGGCTGTTCTGAACAAAACATTCCTCTCTTAGATCAGATTGATAAATGCTCTCATTAACCTTAGTCTCAATGAGGTTAATTTAAAGGATACCCAACAGCACTGAGATCTGCCTTATTAAAAACACAGTGATAAACTGAAGTATTGCTGTATTCATTAGCAAATAATTTGTTGTTTTGTGGGTGTTTTTCTAAACTACAAGAAATTAATTAATATTAATGCTGTTTTAAATGTCTAGATAATTAAAACTAGTAGGTAATGTTTGTCTTTTATTGCTTTTTGCTTTATTGTTTCTACCCTATTGGAATTCCTGGTTGCTCTGTTGCTCCTGACCATTGTTGGACAATATAACATAGGGCTCCATTTACAATTTTAAATTAAAAACTATGATTGCTGTAAAACATCCAAAAGATGCAAAGATCAGAAAGAAAAGAAAAATGCAATTATCATTAGCTATTTTGCACTATGACTTCATGAAATCCCACTCCAGGTTATAGGACTATATTCAATGATAAATAAAATATATATCAATGTTTCTCTTCTCTTTGACTGGACAGGATCAGGAACTTGAAGGATAATTTTGAATAGGATGAGGAGGTTCCCCCAAAATTTCACTCCTTTCTTTACCATATAAAGTCAGCCCACTTTTGCTTTTGGTTGCATGCTTCTATAGAAATATTTGCAGCCATAATAAGTCGTATGATTGGATTAATTAAATTTTCTCTCTTTTTTTAAACTTTCCATGGATATATCAATAAATTTATTTGCATACAAAACGCTCAAAAACACATTGCTGAATCTGGAGCAACGACTTTAGCTGCTTAGGTTCTTTTGATTGAATTATAATGATTTTTGCTTTCCAAACCGTGAATTACACTATTCTTCCTTTCTATAGGTTCTGACACAGGCTAATTTAAGACTCACACTTCAAAAGAAAACTCCAAATATTAAGATCTGTGCTATGTGATGTTTGCTACTCTTGCCCATGCATATCAACAGTAATGATGATAAACTGTTACAGTCAGTACCAACAAGTATGTGTAACACTGAGGAGCTGTTGCTTTATAAAAACAGCCAGCCTTAAGATATTCTAAACTGGAAAGATGTTTAGAAATCAATTATGTGACTGGTACACATTACCTTTTAAAAAACCTCTATGTATTATTCTCTAACAATTACAACACATAAATTCTACTTAAATCACTGGTACAGAAGAGAATTAGTCAACATTTCCACAAACTGCAAGGATCCAGACCCATAAGTCTAGGGCACTTAGATGTTTCAGATCCAAATGCTCCTAAAATTTTAATGATTAAAACATTTGGACACAAAACTAAATCACAACAACCTTTAAGTCTCTCCAGAGTTTTTACCAGCAAACTGTCTAGGCTCCTAGAAACTGCTTCTTGGCATGCTTACTGGAATCTCATTTTCAGGCATTTATCTTGCAAACCAGGCTCTCCTAGGAAGCATGGAGGGGCTGCTCTCCTACATATGATGCTTCAGATGCAGAATCCAACATGATCATAGAATCATAGAATCAAGAAGGCTGGAAGAGACCTCAAAGATCATCGAGTCCAACCTGTCACCCTACACCTCATGACTATCTAAACCATGGCACCAAGTGCCACGTCCAACCCCCTCTTGAACACCTCCAGGGATGGTGACTCCACCACCTCCCTGGGCAGCACATTCCAATGGCCAACCACTCTCTCTGAGAACAACTTTCTCCTCACCTCCAGCCTAAACCTCCCCTGGTACAGCTTGAGACTGTGTCCTCTTGTTCTGGTGCTGGTTGCCTGGGAGAAGAGACCAACCCCCTCCTGGCTACAACCTCCCTTCAGGTAGTTGTAGAGAGCAATGAAGTCACCCCTGAGCCTCCTCTTCTCCAGGCTAAACAGTCCCAGCTCCCTCAGCCTCTCCTCATAGGGCTTGTGCTCAAGGCCTCTCCCCAGCCTTGATTCTGAGAAAATGAGCAACATCTACTCTATCATCAAAGGAGAATGCTTCTCTACCTAGCAAAAGAAACTCTCTCAAAAAAGGTTTCAACAGACAACTTCTTCCTCATTTATGATTTCTTAATTTTTAGCTGTCATTCCTCCTGATGATTTTCTGTCTGCATTCTAGGCCCTAATGCTTTCTGGCCTAAAATCTATCGAGATATAAACACCAGCTATTAGTGTGGAAGTCAGTTACGTATTTCTCTCAGCATAGAAAAAGTATGTTCTCCTACAGTTTTTCTAAATATCTGTAGATACCAGACAGATTCCAAGTCCTTCAGCTAAAGAAGGGGTTTACTGCAAGTAAAACTGAGTGCTTGCATAACTTACACTATCACTTTCACAACTGACAATCAGGATAAACGCACACATCCTAAGGAAATAGTGACAGCTTTTAGTGAGTGTTCTAGAACCAACTTTTCCTACCATTATTTTGGAATAAAAAATTACAAACTATCTATTTGCGTTCTTGATTGATCGCTAATTTAGTTTTAGTTGAAGATCCACATCCATGACTTCTTCACATGCCTATGTCTGCCCTCCAAGTAAAAGTCTTTGCTGCAGAACAGGACTGTCTGAGACATACCATTGTTAATTTTCCTATTTTCACTCACATTCAAGACAATTTTTATTAGGATTTGAATGCCAATACCTTTTTAAAATGAAACTACTGATTTGAGAGGCCAGAGTTTAAGTCATACTGAGTCACACAATACTAAGTCACAGCTTCAGATAGGGATTTTTGAAGCTACTCTCAAGTGCTATGTTACAGAGAGATAAAGGTTGGCATGCCATCAGGAAATACCCTTCAGATCTCTTCAAATGCAGTATGATAGTAAATAAGCTCAAGTCAGCAGCCTGGAGATGCCGTTTAATGCTGTCATTTATGGTACCTCCTCAGAGTGGATGCTTCTGACTTAATGAAAGTTTTGATCCTCTCTGAATACTCCTCTGTATGAGAGAAGGGACTATGGTATTTCAACCCAGACACATTTTTGTCCTTACCTGGGCAATAACCATTGGCTTGAAATCAAATTTTGATCAAAATTGGGTGTAAGGCTAAGAAATAAATTTTTTTAAAAATAGCAAACAGTGTGTAAGTTCTCAGCCTTGACAGTATGATTTCCCTTTCAGTTTCCCGTTGCTTCCATGTTTGGAGAAAAAAACTCCTTGCTCCAGCCCACTGCATGTATCAAGTGTTAAGCATTGTGTTGCTTTGCTATACGTAAGCACAGCAGGCCTCTCCATAGCTAACCATTAATTTTTATTTTTTTTCCTTCCAGAAGCAATCCTAAATCTTAGGCTTCCTTTACATCACCTGATCCAGGGAGTCTGGCAGCCTCATAGTAGGAAAATCTCAATAATGCATAAAAATAATTCAAACCAATATTTCATTGCATAAAATCTATTCTTTCCCTCACAATCCAGTGCTGGCACCCTGGATAGAAAGTAACCTTTACTATTCTCTGTCTTTTTTTCTTTCTTTCCCCCCTCCCCCGCATTTCTCCAAACTACAGCAATTCCACTATTACAAAATGCAGCATCCCAGTTCCTTATATAGAGTTCTATAGCATTCCACATGGTATTCCGTGTAAGATTACAGAAGAGTTTCAAGAAGGAAAAGACAGAGGTGAACAAAGTAAAGTATAATATAATCATCAATATAGTAAGAGGTTTCTTTAAAGGTTTCATTTCATGAAATAATACTTTTTTTTAAGAAGTTGGAATTATATTTTATATTTGCCATTTGCAAAAGGACAAAATTGGTTTGCTTTCTATATTAATGACTTCTGCTGGCATTACTGTCTAGACTTATTAAAATCTGTATCTCAATAGAAGTTAGATTATTATTTGGTTATGTATTCTACCAATAGAATGTACACAAACATCTCTTCTTGCAAGTGCATGACTAATTAAGTAGAAATACATAGGTTTCAGCATATTATGTAATTAGCTGTGCAAGTCTCTAGTTATGATCAATAAGACATTGGAGTAATGATCTGTGCAGTGATAAACAGAAAATAAAGAGATGATTTCAAGTCATTTTTTTCTATACCTATACTACTGGTAGAAGAGAGGTTCTGCTTTTCAGTAAGGTTGTATTGAGATTTCCACTGCTTAATATGCTTATTAAAAAAACATAATGACTGGCAATATAATAATGACTAGAAAGAAGCCAAGGCCAAAAATCTATAAATCTTCCCTTCCTCGTTCCCTTCCTGTTTCCTTCCTGTTGTGTAATGAGTTACTGTTTACTTTCACTCTTGAAATACAGAAGTAAAAGCATCCACAAAGTGTGGGTCTGAATTCCTGGTGTATAGCAAGCTTGTTCTCAGGAAACAGGAAGAACGTCAAACTTGGGTACAAGTTCGATTGTTCACCAAGTCTAAAATTACCTTCATAAAATCAAGGGAAAGCTTTTTAAAATCCAAACTGAAGTAAATGAAACAGCACCAGATAGCAACTTAAGACTGTGTACCTTTCTGTGTACCTCAACTGTGAACTAATTGGTGAGTTCAAGTATCAGTTCAGTACTCTATACATATACATTCTCTTTTGTTGGGTTTTTGTTTTTTTTTTTGCTTGTTTGTTTCTTTTTAATATTATTAATTTCAGGAAAAGCCCAAGTCCATCTGGCTAACCATGTAACTCACAAAGTGGTCTGTAATCTTTACCTGGTTCTTAGCTGTTCAGACATGCTTACTTCTTTTTTCCTCTGATTATAATTGCAAAGATCTGGCACCTTCATTATGTCTTTGGGTTCTTACTCTAACTACTGTGGACAATTTTTTCTTCCTTTTCTTTTGAGAAAAAACATTTGGCTAATACTAGTCAGCTCTGAAACCTTATTCTGTGCTAGGTAGTTTAAAAAAAATTAAATGCAGTTATTCAGCCAGAGGCCATGAGAATTAGTTTTAGAACTCTGATCTTTCTGATTATGAAGTTGATATAATCACGTCTATTGAAAACAAATTCATTGGACTAGATCTTGAGCCAGGCCCAGAAGAAATGTATCATCAATTATGGCCTACAAATGTCCAAAACAAGGTAAGTACATCATTATCTGATCACTGACATCAACACCATTCAACCAAATCCAAATTACATCCAGCAAATGATCTAGGTGAGTCTGTTCTTCAGATAGTATCTTTGAAAGAATCAAGTTAATGAAGTCTTGGACGGTCTTAAAGTCAACAAACACAGCATCCTTTTCACAATGACGTATTCTGAGACTTATTGATTAACTCTCTTACTATGGCTCATTTTTGCACATGGCTAAATAAATTATGCATGTTGATCACTGCATACGTGCGAGTCCTGCACACAAGAGAAGGGCTTAGGCTATGAAGAAGGAAAAGGACCTGTACATTTTACATTTTAAATCAAAATACAAAAGGGACTTATTAAGAATAACAAATTAATGGTCTGACAGTGAAGAACTGTTCCCTTCAGTACTGTGTATTTCAGAACATGTTATGCAATCCAGTTATGAAAGTGCTAAGTGATGGGAGAATCGTTATTTCCCCTTGGGAGATTATTCCTCATATTTAACTGACAGATATTGCTTTTACCCCTCACATTAAACCTATTTTCCCTCCTCTTGACTACATTCAGGTTAGCATACTTGAGTCTTCAAAAGAACCATTTTCTACCTGCAATTTTACACTGTTTCAATAATTGTACTCTCTTTCTCCTTTATTGCTGTTTGGTCCCATCGTGTAAACAATCCCAGACCTCTTTCTGAGTATCACACCAGTGCTTTCATTCTAGGTGGGATGTCACCCAGGTACCAAAATCTGTTCTACCTGTACATTTCTTCTCAGCTTAGAGAATGTAAAAGAATTATTTTTTTTTTAATCTACCTTTCTTTATTAGCAGCTTTTCACTGTTTTGTTTTGGGTTTTTTTGTCAGTCTTATGATAAAATATCATTGTCTTTATTTCAAATCTATGCAAATAGCAGTTACTAGTTACTATTTTAAAGTTCTAAACTTTAAACCTTTTCTTTTTATGTTTTTCACTCTTCTTTATGATAAAAATCAAAGTTTGAAAAGAAGATACAAACTGCAGAATAGCAAAGATTTCAAGCTACCCAGACATTATCAGCTACTCATTTTTAAATGACAGATAATTATTAGTAGTTTATTTAGCTTTTTCTAAGTAGCATGAATCAGAGCAACAGGAATTTCATCAATTTTGACCTGGCAAGAACTCGCTTCTCTTCAGCACATATAAATTTCTGAAAATTGATTTTAAGGCCCCCAGACTGACTCCAGGTATAGAAGCAAAATAGAACAATTACTGTATTTGTTCCATGTATACTGCATACAGTCATACCTAAGCATCAGTAGAAATTTATACTTCATCAAGAACCAGAAAATAAGTAAATCACCCACAAACAGAATAGAAAACCTGATCTGTTCTCACGGAGAGGTTTGAGAACACTGACCAGCATTTTGATGACCCTTATCCAAGCTTTAAGTTTCAAGATAACTGGTTTGTAGGAAAGATGTAACACCTCTTATCATTACAAAACTTGAACATCATAAAAATAAATACTTAGGTGGTTGCCATATGTATGTTCCAAGCACAGATAACTGCCATCAAAACTGGTATGATGGTGTGATTTATTAGCCTATGTATAAGCCTACACTCTCTGGAAGTTCTCCATGAAGAGTGAGTGTCACCTGCACGGAAAGAGACAAATTAAGAAGGTTCTGTTTTGCCCTTGATGTGTGCATAGACTTTCATTCAATCAGTGTCATTAATCAAGAGGAGAATCAGCTCCCAGGCCTACCATAATTTAATGCTGGTGTCTCCTCAGGTACCCTGTGCACTGAGAAAAGACACACCCAAGTGCTGACAATGACGTATTGCCTTGCTGTTAGCTCAGTCACAAGCCATATGCTTAAACTGAGAGAGAGCTGACAATTAAGAGAGGACATCAATTACTGTCACCCAGGCATGCACCAAAACACACACAGGTTCATCCCAGCTTTTCTGTCATATCACTACATGATATCACTCATTAAATGTGCTGTACTTAAAGTCCTTACTTTTCTCTAGAAACCATAATTAATCTAATTGCAGTTGACACAAAGGCTCAGGTCAGGCCAGGATGAAGCCTGCAAGAGCCAGTAGAGTTAAATCTGACACCAGAAGTCTGATAGCCACTCCTCAGAAAATTGCATCTGTTTGAATTTAAATGGAGATTCAAAAACATACTTTGACTTTCTAAGTCCTTATGCAAATAAATGTGAGAAACAAATGATTACAAATTGGATTACTGTCTTGCATGAGGATGAGTGTTAGTTCTGTCTGAAGTCTTTAGTTGTAGCTAGGGAGAAACTCAGAACTCCGTCTACACAAAAAACACCACATCTCAATCTGCCTCGTAGATCTAGAACAAGAACACCACATTTCATTCTGCCTGGTAGATCTAGAACAAGCTTTTTCTGTTTTCTTGAAAGCATAAAAGCACTCAGCAGTTTAAAAAAGGCAAATGGCTTCAGACAATATCCTGATGGATGGCTCTTGGTGGGGAAGGAGAGATGACCGTCTCACATAGTGTAAGTACCATGCTGCCTACATGCTAATTTCTCAAATTACTGACTAATCCTTGCTAGTCTCCACACATGCTGTGTGGGAACACAGTGAGACACAGAGAAATGTCTGAACATATAGAAAATGTTATCAGGATATAGCTATTCAGCATGACAATTAAATCATTCTATTTTCAGGAAACTTTGTCCTAGTTTTGTATTAAAGTTTCCATATGAACAGCTGTTTCATGGCTCAAACTAGCAATATTCCTAAAAATCCTACATATCATTCACTGTATCTGCAGCTATCAGTAAAACATGTCATGAATAGTTCACAGTGAGTGGTAAGAAAGTGTACTTGTTGGCCCATATTCAGCCATCAGCCTGAGCATGTTGATCCTCATCACTGTTAATAGCTGGCAAGCAACAGTCTACTAACTGCACGACTTCCAGACATACCTTGTAGACATATTTCTGTGCTTTAACTTCTAGATTTTTTTCATTTGGGTACTGAAAAAAAGCTGGATTATATAACTGAAAAATGTATCTTTCAGATCTTGATACTGGTAGAGGGCCCAACTGAGACTTAGCACAATAGCAAGAAGTTATTTGTAGAGCAGATTTTTATGGTTCCTTAACAGATTTTAAGTGTCAATTATTAAACAGGAAAATTTTGTACAAGTCTACATTGCAAATGATTAGAGTATATACCACTAATTAGTCTAATGGCACCCACTGTTAAATATTTATAACTATTAAGAAGGCTAAACCATCAAGAGCAATATTATTGAGATTCACAATATACCAAGTCTAGAGATGAAGAAAATTTTCTGTCAAAATTAGATACTCAAGGGATGTGGACAGAAATAATGTAGAAAAAGGAAGTGAAAATTGATGACTAGGAAGGCTCAAATAATATTTTCACTTTGCATTCTGGTATTACCTATAAGAAGATGAAGTCAGTAAGTAATTTTTAAGAGGACTTAAAATTTTAGGTACCTTTTAAAGAATAAAAAAAAAAAAAAAGTAAAAGTCTCAAGAGAGAATAGTACTTTATTATCACATATGTGCTAGTTTGAGAGATCACCTTTGTTTGAAAAACCCTTACACATATTTACCTTTAGTTGAGTATTTGTATAATATTGTGATTTCAAAGGTGGTGAAGGAAAAGGTCAGCTTAAATTTCTGAAGGTGAAAAACTGGAGTTGTGTCATCGTAAGTATTATATATCAATTTAATTCAATACCAAATACATTTAACTGGTGTGAGACTGATTAATCAGATGCCTCTAGCATAAACACATTTTGGATACTAAATTCCATCTTCATTCACTGAATATAAAATCACATGCTCCCTAATCAATAGTTCACAAAGTCAACCCGCCTAAGAACACAAGTCTTCGCTGATACATGTTGATAGGCTACTGCTTGTAAGAAAATCATTCAGTGTATAATTTTTCAATGAAAACAGACGCCAGTGGCACCTGCAGAGTCCAAGCAAGTATCACACAGAGCCTCCTGTGTATCAACTTGTATCCACTGCTTCTTGACCTGTCTCTGGGCACCACTAAAAGGAGCCTGGCTTCATCTTTACACTCATCAGATCTGTCAAAATTTGCCTCATACCAAAAGAGGAAATCACTTGTATCCTTCCCTATGACATATATTAATGTCTGTTGCTTTCAACAAATACCATCAGAGCAAGTAGAATATTTCTTAGGATCATCACTGGACAAAGTCTCTTCTAAGCGACTGCACTTTCTGAAATTAACAACATGTTTTTGCAGCGTCTGCTTCTAGTAGCAATAACACTGATATCTGTAGTTGTTAACAATGATGGGTGTGCAAAAAGGCTCTTGGCTTATACCAGCTCCTAGGGAGACCAAGGTAATTGCTAAATCTTGTGTGTCACATTGGGAGTGCAGAAAGTAAAAGGTTGCACCTACAGGGAGGAAAAGACAAGACCTCAAACTGACCAACAAGAGATTCCATCCCGTATACTTCATGCTCATTATAAAGCTGAGGGATCACATAAGGATTAAGCCCTCTTCTTCAATGGCCTCTGTCCAAGAAGGATTCTGTCCATTCTACCTTTGATCCTGATCTGCACATCCCTGAATCTGGTTCCTGTCTAGCTCTAAGTCCAGCCTGGAACTTCTGCGTTGCTTGCCCACAGTATCCGTGGTGATGTAATTGCCATTGGGGGGAGCTGGGTTAGATAGTGAGTTTGTATATATAGATATTCATTTCATTGTTACTATTTTCATTAAATCTGGCTTCAGTTTTCTTTTCCAATCCATAAGTCTTTCTCCCTTCCTTACTTTCTCTTCCCCTTTGGTAAGGGAAAGAGCTTAATAAAGAGCATCTGCTATTCATCTAGTGACTGGCTCAGCCCAAACCCTTAACAAATCACAAAGCTTAATTCAGTGTAAAAAAAAAAAAATAGATTGTAACTTATATTCATCACAATTTTTTGCTATAGTGTACCCTATGTGTCATTTGTATGAGGCATTCTATGCAAGTACTTGGGATGAATTTTGGATACCTGTGCATCATTCCGCATTTTGATCTGCTTAACCAACACTGACAAAGTTGTAACTTCTTTTTAAGAGTTGTGCTCTTACAAAGAAAAGATCCTTTACTTTAACTCTTCCTGCATTATTTGTCAGAAATTCTCCGTGGTCAGCAGCATCACAAATAAGTCGATTAAATGTGTTTTGCATTCTCAAATATTACATTTGCTACACAGATTTAAAAATATGTAGCTCCACATGCTCATTATCATCTTCATTTTGGTAAGGAGGCTGTCAAACTTGTCAATTACATTAATTCACAGACTTCTTTTTTATTTTTTTCCTCCCATGTTTTCTAACTGTTCTGATCATGATCTACAAAAATTTTCTCTATAGCTTCACTTTGTCTTCAAATAGCCTTTTTAAAAAATCTCCCCTTTACTTTTCTGTCAGGCTTTGTACTGCACAGGTAGCGCATCTTTATTATTCTAGTGTTGCTTTCCATCTTTTATGGATTCAATTTTCGCTATGTATTATATTCTGCAGAGCTATTGTCCTCTTCACCTCCTCAGTTCATCCTTCTGTTCTGTCTTTTTTACCTGTAAGCCCCTTCTCCCTACTGTGACCTTTCCCAGTCCTTTGAAATCTCCTCAGTTTGTGCCTGTCCTTCAAGTCACACTGCTACCCTTCATAATAATTTATCTGACTGAAGCCTGGACCTCTGTTTGAAGATTTTATTCTAAACCACTTTTCACATATATTCTAATTGGAGACAACCCAGAAAAGAAAATTAACTATCTTTTAATCTGAGAACCTTCCAAACCAGGGAAGCAATGCCATGCTGATTGCTACCAAAGAAGTGCTGCTTTCTCTAAAGAGTTTCAATAGAAGGTAAAAGTGATGAATGTCATTTGAAAGAAGACAGGAGAGAGAAGAAATGAGGATATCGAGTAACTTGCCTAAAAGATCCCTATTTAATCAATGTTTCACTTTGTATTTTCACAGAATCTGAGGTGAAGATTTTCAATCATTTCTGAAAAAGCTGTATGTAACCTTACTGACGAAAAGATGTAATAAATCAGAGCTTCACAATTATTGCTCTTCTAGCCACTACATGCAGATTAAGCAAGTTTGCTCCATAATCTTTGCTTCTATCAAACAATCTCAGATGCAGTCAAGCTGTGAGTTCAGCTGTATATTATGGGATGTCATGACACTTTTCTGAGACACAAAGCTCATGCTGAACCTGTATTCACCAAATGCTTACAAATGATCAAACTTAGAGACTGTCAGCTGTCACTTCTTCCAATTTTCATTTCATGCTTATCATTGCAATTTGAGGTGTAAAAATTCACAGATCAAATACTGAACAAAGGACATGCTCTGTTGCCAGTTTGGCAGATCCTATTTCTTCCTGGTGTTCTCCCACTTGCTGCAAAAACCGTATTTTCAGTGTTTATAAAATCATGTACATGCCTCAATACCTCAAGTATTTGACTGACAAAATTTCCTCCTTCCTCATCTTTTATAGTACAAGCCTGACCTAGCATCGAACGAAGTATTGGATATCAGGAAAAAGAAAATTCAACCTCAAATAGACTGCATGTTTTTAGAGAATAAAAAACATTGGTCTAACACAAATCTAAACAGAAATCACATTGAAGGCTAACTGTGCTGGTTTGCGTCTGGTGGAATTTTAGAGGCAGGGCAGGGTGTTACTAATGTGGCCAAGGCTGAGCCAATCAGGACTTCTGTGATAATAAATTTAAGAGGGAAAAACCTGTTGGGCAAGTCCCATTGCTTAGTGTTGGAAAGGAATGAGACATGGTAGAGAGAATGACTCACACATGGAGGTAAGGAAGGAGAGGCATGTTGGAGCAGTCATTACCCTTCAGTCCATGGTGCAATGATAGACTGAGCCCCTGCAGTCCTTAGAGACCAACAATGGAAAAGAATCCCACCTGCAGCCTGTGGAGGACCCCACAGTGCTCTCAAAAAAGTCCATGACTCTGAGGGAAGCCTGAACTGGAAAGAGCTGTAACTGGGAGGATTGCAGCATGTGGAAGGAACCCACATGAAACACTGTCTCCTGTGGGAGAGATGACACATTGCTGCAGCAGAGATTTACAACTTTCCCCACCATGGAGGAAGGAGAAGAAGAAACAAGACAGAACAGATAGATCACAATCCACATTCCCTGTCCCCCTGTGCTGCTGGCAGAGAGGAGTAGGAGAGTCAGGCCTTGGAAAAAGGGAGTGGTGGAGGGAAGGTGTGTTTAAAATCAGCTTATTTATCAGTTAAGATTGGTTGTACTCATATCACTGTCCTATTCTGATCAATTGGTGAATTGGTGGTGGTGGTTTTACTTAAATTGATTTTGTTTCCCTTGTCTTTTGCCCATGACTATAACAGGCAAGTGAGCCCTACCTACCCTTTATCTTGACTCAAGAGCACCTTTTTGTGTGTTTTCTTGTCCCTATCCCATTGGAGTGGGTTAGGAATGAGTGAGCAGCTGAATGGGGTGCTTTGTTTCTGTCTGGGCAGGCTTAAACCACATCACCTTTCCATTTCTTTAGACATGGATTTTACAGTAAAATATTACAACTCACAGAGGTAAGTATACCAACAGTACACATGGCAAAGTTGGCTGAATGAGTAAGAAACATTTTCTTTCATTAGCCTTCAGCTTTTGGACTTGCCCTCTCACTAGTTTTTATCATGTTCCTTTCAATTCCTTTTCAGGAATATTTATGACCTCTTTCTTTGTCCTTAAGAGCTATGTACCCATCCCCATGACTCTTGCACATTTTCAGCCATTCTGACTTAATATTCGCAGGAAGCTACATTTTGATGGCACAGAAGCCAAAAACTACATTTTTAAGCTAATTAAAGTTATGCTGCTTTATGGTAGAATCATTATTCAAGGCTAGGGGCTTCTCTGATACCAAAAAGTATCTTAAAAGCACTTTCTTATGTCCTTAGGGGTTAATTTTTAGGCTTTACTAAATGGAAAGACAAAACATTAACAATAGCTATGCCATTCATAAGTTTCAGTTATTTTCAAGTATTTGTGTTAAGCCATTAATTGACAAAACAGTGTCTTCTCATAATTTGCTCTAGTAGTTTAATGCTGACAGGGAGAAGCTCCATAATAGTAGTGCAAACTTTTATAAAGCTCTGCCAGACCTCTTTGTTTGCAGAGATGATATTTCAGTTCACAAGGAACATGATTTCAATACCCATGAAGTGATAATGCAGGTAAAAAGAGACCTATTCAACTCGATCTATTGAAGCTGCAAAGTGTGTTGAAGAGTTCTAACACAGTCTAGTCTTTTTCTCCTGAAGGATTAACTAGGGAAATGGAACTCTATATTAAGATTTGTTTTGTTTTCTTCTTGAAAGAATATTTTTGTTTGTCTTTCAAGATTTTATATCTTGTACCACGTACTTCAGTGCAGTTGACATCTTTTCCAAGTGAAATGGAATTGCTTCCTCCTGAAGTTTTAAGTTGTGCAATATTGTTATGCCTGAGCTAATAAAAATAAAATTACTATGATGAGCTACACATCTATTAAAATCAAATACTACTAAAGAAAACTTAATGTGGCATATTCAGGAACAGAAATGTCTCAAAAATAGCTTAATACCTCTTTCACATTGTAAATGTTATGTGAACTTTTAAATCCTATTTACTTCTTTAACCTGCTTAAGATATAGATTAAAAAAAAAAAATAAAAAGAGTACTCAAGTACATGGTCTGTCAACAGGGGTGCCTCAACTCCTTTTTTATGAATGATATGGTGTGTAGGAACTCTGCCTCTGTAAAGGTGGTGCTGTAGAAAGGAGCCAGAACACTATACTGCAGCAAATCTTGTCTGGTGACTACCTAATGCATCACCACTGTTTAAGCTGCACAGAGAAATGGGACAGCACAACATATAGAATACAGTTTGTTACACAGGACAACTGATAGAATCTTACACTGTATGAATTTAACACTTCCCTTGACAGAACTCAGAAAAAATAGAAATTATGCTAAAATTTCTTGCTAGATTTGCCTTAAACCTTATATATATACACACAGACCTCCCAATTGCATCATTTGTTACTAATGTACTTACGAAAATTGTTAGTCATTGACCATTATTATACTTTTTTAAGGTATGAACTAATTGAAGCTTAAACCTGAAATATCAGGGAATAATTTATCTTTCTTTCAACTAATAATGTAAAACTATTTCTCTATTATTACTTCAGCTTCCTTTTGTCTTACAGTCTACTCTTATTTCTGAAACTTTTAATATCCATCAATGTTCATTAGTAAAGATACCGTCCATTGTCTTGGTTTCTGATGCAAATTTTGCTCTGATGATCTAATGTACATTGCATCACTGCCCAGAAAAAATTACATTTAATAGGATTTCTTGAAGGCATTAAGATTTGTTCTTCCATGTACAACACAGAATTGACTTACCACCTTTAAACACAATTTCTGCATATTTCTGTTTATGACTGGGAAGATGAGTTTGTGTTTATACTGATACATATAAAAGATAAAAGCATCCATGTGTTTTTCTCTTCAGATGAAACATCCATATACTTGCATTAAGCATTTAACTCCACTAGTAAAATCCTGACACCGCTTTTAACACTTTATAAATTTATCTCTGTCAAATGACATTTTTCATACTCTATTTTACTTATTCTGAATTATTTATGTTAAATTACATCAAGAAGATATTTAGAATGAATGACAATAAGGTTCCCATGGAATAATCAGACATCTGTTGTTGTTTTTCACTCAAAGGCATTTTTCTACCCTCAGCTTCTCAGAAATCCTGGTCCATCTTTCTACTATGAAGAAATAGCACAGAAAATATATTCCAGAGAAGGCTTTTTTACCCCATAAAAACACAGATTGAGATGTGAATATATAATCCTGAGATTACAGTCCAATGAATTCAGACCGTGACTAAAAGGATTTTACTTCTTCCTCTGTGGATTGTGATTGAAAATGTGTATTGAGGAAAGGCTGGTCATAGCTGCTAAAGTGGAGAACAGTCAATTTAAGCATGATTATTCTATAATCTTTTCTCCTTTTTTTGCTGCTTTGTCATTGCTGTCCTACAAGCTTGAGTTTATTTTCTGTGGCTTTTCTTCCTCATCACCTGAAACTGAGCACATCATCACCCAATCTCAGCTAAGTATTAAACATCTTAAGGCAAATGCTATTTGCTTGTTTTAGCTTCTTTTCCCAAGGAAAATATAGATATCACCTGGGTCACTTTCTCAGAACAGAAAGTATACATACATCAGGCACCTGTATGCATAATTGATAAAGTGGGAGGGAAAGAGCAACAGATTCTTAAGAGAATTCATGTAATCTAATCACATTTTTTTTGAAGATCAAATAAACAAACAAAGCTATCTCCAGTCCTCATGCCCTTCCCTTTTCTCTTCTCACTGACACACAGCAAAACACAATGTTTTTAGACTCCTTTTGGACGTGAAAAATATTTGCATTGTATCCAAAAATGCATGCCAACATACAATTAAAATTTACTCTGTTTGCACACTTGTATACACTTTTTAATGTAATGCAGATTTTGCTTATTAAAGGTTATTTTCTTTTTCAGAAAGCTGCATGAGCTCACCCCTAGGCTGACCCCTTGTCCTCTCTGGGAATTGGCTCTGCAGCACTGACTAACCGTGAAATCCATACTAAATCAAGCACAGATAGTATTTTCAGAAAACCAAGCAAATATAAACATTTTTTTTCATAAACACATTAATACATGAATATAGAACCTAAGTTCACATTTGGTAATGTCTGAGCTACAAACATTTGACAACTAAATGTCAGCAGTGAAGAAAAAATAACCTTTTTAATTATTTTTTTCATGAGGATCACTATGTATAAAATAATGATTTCATAATAGAGACCTTCCAAATGATGCTGGTACAATTCCTCTGTACCTCAGCTGGCTTACAATTACAGAAGTTTATTTTGCCATTATAAAAGTTAGTGAATAAGTTCATGTTTTTCTCAATCTCCAAGTGTACTCCCAGCATAGAAAAAAAAAAAAAAACCACAACATTGAAATGTAGCATCTCTTCCTTCTTGAACATACAATCTGTCATGGTAGGGCCATGACATGGCCCAATACAAACCCAGACAGGCCTTCAGATGTCTAGACATAGTCCCTTTCTCTCCCCTCCTTCCTGCAGAAAGACAGGGCAACACAGGAAAAAGAACAAAGGGGACAGGACTCCTGCCTGTCTGGTAAACAGGTTGCTTACCTGGGTGAGAGCACATAAGCTCACCACTGTTCCCCCAGAAACAAGGTCTTTGTTTCTGCCTTTTATGGTTATAGCCTGGCAGAACACCTTTCCATTGGGCAGCTACACGTTAGCTTCAGTGCCCCACACTGGGCCAATCGATCACTGGCCATATGTATATAGAGGGTGACCTGGAAGTCAGCTTTGCTTTGCTTCAAAGCCTTGCCCTACTTAAGCCTTGCTTCAAGCCTACTTGGACCCGTCTCATAGAAGCCGTCTCGAGTTGCCTTGCCCTGCCTCAACGCCTGGTGCAGAAGTGCCTGTTGCAAATAGTGTTGTTAACTGCCTGCCCTCCGCTGAAGCCAGACCAGCCTGGGACCACGCAGTAAACTCTCCTTGCCAGCAACCTGCCGTGCCAGCGCTGTACAAGAGCACCCCAAAGCTAACACAGCAGCAGCAGCATCCCCCATGTGGGTAAAACCAGCTGTCAGTAATTCATTCACTGCCCTTTGGGTTTAAAGGTTCTTAGCAAGTCTCCCCCCGCTGTAACTGAGTGCTGTCTGCTCTCAGCAACTTTTTCCAAGTTACTGCCTCCTAGTTTGCATAAAATTATTTGTATTTTGCCCTAAGACTGCATAGTCCCATTGTAAATATATATTCCAACCGTACAACGATCCTATGTAATGAGTTTTGGCATATTTCATTAATAAAGGGTTACTAATATTTTTATTAATACTTGTTTGCCGTATCATTTATTATTTTATTGTAAGGGTAATTAATAATATCCCTTCACAAGACACTATCCCATTGGGTTTTGGTGACCAAATGTAAGAGTTCCGTGAGCTCAAACCTATGAGATACACATGTGAACTCGGGAGCTCATCTTCAGTGATTTTTGTGCAAAAATTTAACTCTCAACATCTAATCCAAGGAGCTGCCAGTTGTTTAGAGAGCCATGGAGATGCACTGTCAGTATCATATACTGGTACCTTCTAAGCAACCACCTACACACTCACTCCCTCTCTCCACAAACAAAATATAGATATAATTTCTTGCTACCCGGAAGCTTTGATTTCTTTGAATATTAAAGGTAAGGGTAATTATGCATGTAACCAATTTCACAACTTAGTTTTTAAGGGGAAAACAAAAAAATCAGACAAAGCTTATCTGATACCAAAACAGAGACTTGTTAAAAGAAAATCTGGTTTCCATAACTAAGAGGATGTAAAATTAACTGCTGTAGTATGAGGCACTGGAAAAAACTATGTTCATGGACTGCATAATTTAAAAGATTGTGCAATTAAGGATCTGTATAATTCTTCATAACGTTCTAACAGCAACTTCCACAAACCTCATAAACTAGATGGTAGCATATCATTATTAGGCCAGCATTTACGGCTTTACTTATTATAGCACTGTTATTTTCACACCATTATTAATAGAACCAACACTAAGCAAGCACAGCTGTGAGTAGTAGTAAGCATTTCCATGACATTCTGCAGAAGTCCTCCATGTGCTCCAGTACAGCTTCAGGAGGATCAGTTTCATGATCTTCCCAGGCAGAGAGGTGATGCTGACAGTTTGGCAATTTCCTTTTTTACCCATTTAAAAAGCTGGGGTAATGTGTCCCTTCTTCCAGTCTCCAGAGGTTTCAGCTGATTGCCAGGACTTTTCAAATATTATAGAGAGTGGCTTTGCTACTATATCACCCAATTCCTCCAATTCCTTCCTGATGCATCTCATCAGGCCCCATTGATTTATGCACGTTCAGTTTCCTCAGGTGATCCTGAACTCAATCTTCCCCTACAGTGGGAGGAACTTTACCTAACTGGTCCACACCTAGTGGTCCATAAACTCAAGAGGAGGATTGAGCAAGACTGCCAGAGAAGACTGAGACAAAAAAGTTAGAGTACCTCAGCCTTCTCCTTCACCAGCTCTCCATTCTCACTCCTTGGGGGGACAGGTTTTCCTTAAACTTTTTTTGCTGGTTAATGCATCTGTAACAGGTCCTTGCTTCTAGCTGTGCCTTGGCCTTCCTGACCTCTTCTCTACACAACCAGTTCCTACACACTGGTTCCTACACCCCTTCCAGGATAACGGTCCCTGCTTCTACTGTCTCTGCAGCTCCCTTTTGCTCTTTATTTTGACCAGCAGATCTCTATATTCAACCATACTGGTCTCTTCCCTTCTTTTCCTGATTTCTTACACACAGGGCAAGCATGTGTTACAGAGTATATTCCTTACCCATGTTATTATATTAATGTAATTTGCAAAAGGAAAAGACAATGAGCAGGAAACAATGGGTGGCAGGGGTGAGAACAGAAGACAAATCTTACTCCTGCCTTGAACTTACAGAAAAATAAAAGATATAGAGGTGCTTGTAAGCCAGAATCAACAATGATGTTAGCACTGCATAGTCTACACTTGACAGATAATAGCAATCCTGGAATAAAGCTTTGTGGTTATGCAAATCTTCTACCTTCAGATACTTTTACCTCCATAACATATCAGGCCTGAAAACTGAATTCCAAATGATATTTTTCTTCCAGAGCAAAGGCATTAAAACAATCTGAATCTAATTCAAGTGGGAATGGAGAAAAGTAATCCTACCACATTTACCTGAACCTGTTGAGAATTTATTGATCACACTTTTAGTTTTCAATTGCACACCTCAGGATTAAATGTAGACAACGATTTGCTGGGGAAAAAAATATATTCTATGTGGAAAAAGCTTCTCTTGAGATTTTATGACTGCAGAGAAAATGAGGAGGAAAATAAGAAAAAATAATCTGCTAGCAAGAACATCAGACATATTCTGGACTAGATCTATGTGTATGTGAAATTCTTAAGAACACAGGAAAATACATTTACTAATATTAAGAAATAGAACCTGCTGTAGGTTTCTAGTTGCCTCACTCATAGGTGAAAGAGAGATTCTAGATTAACATTAGCAAGACAGAAAAAGTTCCTGCTAATGAAATAGAAGCAGCAGAAAAACTGATGAGGAAATAGTGGATAGGATATCTGCCAAGGGGGAAAAAAAAAAGAGGAAAAAAAAAAAAAGTAAAAGCTAACATCCTGTAGAAATTGGCTTCTTTAGGACAGGCCTGCATTATACTACACAGAACTGATCTTGGTGAGTGAAATGTAACAGCCAAGGAGTATACAAACATCATTTCAGTTTCTAGGTATAATAGGTCTTGCTAGTGTGCTACATTGTGCTGGTGTTGCAACCTTCCAGGGTGCTGGCCGAGTGGACCTCCACCCAGGGCTAATCTGGCCAGGATGTGCTTTATCTCTGTTGCATATTTCAGGTGGCCTCTGCACCACACATGCCCCCCAGGCTACTGTCTGGTGAGCAAAGGTGATTTTATCTTTGGTGATTTATACCAAGAGAGACAAGATTTAGTCTCTTACACAGGGCCACATAGCATGCACAGCACACTGCTTTTAGATATACATGTTACTATCAGACCTTAGTCTCCAAAAAGATGGAAATTCTTACTAAAAACTGATTTTGTTTAAGGTGTCAACCTTTCAAGACAAGATTCTCATGGTAAAGTAGGCGTGGACTAATCAGGAATAATCTATTTTGAAGTTGCATTTAGTTAAACAGAAATCAGAAAATGAAAGTAATTAACTCAAACAACCGACATGCTTAAAAGCAAATTGGTGGTTTAAAGCTCCAAAAGTATGAGATTTACTCTTGCCTTCTGAAGCAGCATTCTACATTTAAATTTAAAGAATTAAAAGGTGAGCATGCATTACTTCTCTCAAAATTTGCAGTTTAACTATTCCCATTGTTTCATTTAGAAATTCTGTCACAGATGTCTGAAACTGTTAATTTATTTATATATTTATTTTTTATCTCTGACATGCAGGATAGTCATTTACATAAATCAACTCTCTTCTGTGTAACACAATTCAGCAGCAAAATGTATTTCTAAAGGGAAAGGAACAATTTTAAATACTTCAAACAAACTGAAAGGCTACTAATAAAAAGGCAATGAAACTTCTGAAGTAGACACCAGGATTCATCTCAACAAAATTGAGTCCACACTCTTAGCATATGAGTCCTGATTTTTCCAGCTAATGTGGAAAAAACAAACAAAACAACAACAACAAAAAAACCTGCCATGAAAACAGTAGTTATAATAAAGATTTTGTTGGGGGGAAAAAAAAAGTCCCAAGTCCTATTTTGATAATCCTGCTAGAACTGTTTAATTGTTTCACAAATTAGTATAGTAACTTCTCTGACAAGCATACAACACTATTGTATACTATTGGCACAAGTTCAAAAGATAGAAGAATAATGAAAACCAAAACACCCCAAACAAACCAAAAGTAGCAAAGTATCACCAACTGCTTTCACTAATCCTCCCTTGTGCAACTATAAGTGGTAAACTGCTCAAATGCTTGAGGAAAGAAAAACAGCTGCAGAAAAGAACCTGTGCACCTGAAGCAGGAAGCAGAAGGAATCGATGTACCTCCTCCAGAAAATCATCTTTGTTCATTTCTTTTGGGGAAAAGGGGTAGGGAAAAGAGGAAGAAAAAAAAAAAAAAACGGTGACCCATTTCATGAGAGACTTTTTGGACAGGCAGATTGAAGGAAGGCAAGAATTTATGGTAATTCTAGATTCTTCCCTAAGTCTTAGCAAAATAAAGAAAACGGAGCACATACCTTTGCTCCTTATTTCCTTCATGCTATTATTAAACAATCTTCAACCCCCATGTTTTCTTTCAGGATTCTATAATGTTCTACTTCTTACATACACACACTGTATGAGAAAATTGTGCACCTAGCGAAGCGTTCTTGATTTTCAAATTATGCCTTAATACCTACTAGGGAAACATGGCAATAGAAAACTTTTAAGAGCCAAAGGTCAGGTATATTTGATTCTCCTTTTAATTATGTATTTGAAGACAGAACTCTTTCTTCAAATTAATTAGTAATATTAATTGAAAGGACCATACATTATACAAATATGAACTTACACAGATTCTAGAAACATCTGCAATTTCCATGCTTAGCTAAGAGCAGTAGGTGTAGGAAAATGTCACCATTTTCAGATATAATTCGAAAATATCACACCTTGCTTGCTGCATTCATGTTTGTCAACAGAATAGCGAGTCCACCATCGTAGTAAAAGAAAAAGACTGCTTTCATTTGCATCCACTGAACTGAATTAAAAAGGAGTATTGGTTGTTTGCTTTGTGTTTGGTTATTTTTTTCCAGTGAGAGAATGTTAGGTGTTCTGGAACAGTGTGTAAAGGGACACCTAGTACAACACACAATGTTACAATACATTTTGTGCCACAAAGGAGAGATGTTTGAAACCTCCAGAGCACAATTACACAACTTTCATTTCATTGTGGAGTTAATGATAAACAAATTTTCCAAGCAGCCTTGCTCACTACGTATCATTTAGTAAATGTCAGCATTACACAAGAATTTCTCATCTCTATTAAAAGGGACAAGTCAAGTAAGGTGCTCTTCAAATTGGTATTAATGTATCTTTCATGTATTTCTTCATGGTTGTGTTTAAGGGAAGTTAGGTTCTGAAAGAGTAGAAAGAGGTACATTGAGTATCAATCTGCTAAGGCTGTAAAGCTCACAAAGCAGTAGTTCTAGTATGAAAATTGATAAATACGGATTAGAAATGATGAACAGCATCGGAATTTTGCTTGGAGAAATTATTAGTAAGGCAGAAAACGACAATTTAAAAATCCTTTTCTATTGAATTTAAACAATTCTATTCCACTGCAAACCCAGGAAGGTATGTATAAAAAAAATATTAAAAAATATCATGTAAATTGAAGGAACAGATGGAGTAGAGAAAAGATAGGCAAAGTTCACATGAACACAGGATAAGAGCACAAAGCAGAAACAGGATGAGGTCAAGAATATCAGCAGGCAAGAGATAGTAAGAAAAATTTACCACACACAGAAAATGTCTATTCCAGATTTCGGAATTTCACACAGTTTCGAGCGTCACACCATTCTCTGTTACCTAAGAAACAGCTTTAGGTCTCAGTGAAAAAACATACTTCTTGTTACTGAGATATTAATAAATATGTACAAAGGAGAAAAAATTACTGACAGTTTTACCTTGCACACTGACTTCTGCACTGTTAACTGCTGAGAACATTAGTGCAGTCAAATACTACATTAGAAACCTGGACTTTATCCCACAAAGCTGCCCCTTAATACTGGATAAGTATTTGAATTGAAGTTAACATTAATGATGCATTAATCCATTTTTCAGCATGCACGCTCCAAGAGGTAGAGATGTGGTCAAAATGACTATTCACAGTTACACTGGAAAGCAAGGAGAGCAGTTTTTTAAACATGCACAATCACCTACTCCAGGTAAGTCTGTTCTCTGACTTACCAACTTTTCTGCCCAAAATTTTCAATCTGCATTTTCAGCGTCTCACTTTGACACCTCTAAGTAGAGGGCAATGTTAACTTACTCAGAAAATTCTTCACTGGAGTTGCCAGTTTGTTGTTCCCCAGTGGCAAGTGTCATTTCATCAACCTTGAAGCAGGTGAAATAGATGCCATCCCTCTCAAGAGGCAGGCTCATGTGTGCACCCAG
Organism: Indicator indicator; assembly: GCF_027791375.1. Taxonomy (NCBI): domain Eukaryota; kingdom Metazoa; phylum Chordata; class Aves; order Piciformes; family Indicatoridae; genus Indicator; species Indicator indicator. The sequence goes on along the minus strand of NC_072034.1, from coordinate 11,002,067 downwards.
CCCTGTGGGAGAGGCCCCACAGACAACATGCCAGGCTCCCCACCGAGCACCTCCCTTCCGAACACGATGACTTGATCCCCCAGAGTGTGGGACGCATGGTTCATGCAAAGCTTTAGCTCCTGACTTTAAAATCTGCATTGCCCTTTCTGTCTGTGGGATGATAATGGCAATACTGTGAACAGCTACACACACAGCAACACAGTGCTCCCTGTGAACGGACTCTGAAAAGTAGAGAGCTGTCATTAAAGAAGATATCATACATGGAAAGGCCAATTAAGGTTCATGGGAAAATCTTCCTTTTGGTATTTCCTACATTTTAAATTAATTACTTTGCTACAGTAACATTCTCATAATACTTTTCTTTGAATGTGTATCTGTATATTACATGTATAAATATACAAATTATTCTAAAAAGACTCTGCTGTTAGATGTAAAATAGAATCTTTTCTGCTATAATAGCAATTCAGTGACAGTGAGTGAAGAAAATCCAGGGAAGCAGAAGACTGAATTACAATTGTGTTGGGCTAAGGGAACCCTACAAAAGAATGGAAAAAAAAAAAAAAAAAAAAAAAAAAGCTGTGGTGTGACAAAAATCAAACTGCTGCTGAAACTAACATCTAGCAAAAAGAGCAAAGCATAAGATGCATTAAAAAACCAATATTTTTTCCATAGCACAATAGTCTTTAGGATCAGTAAAACTATCTAATTGACATATAATTTGATATACTTGAGGTGAGCTACCGTTAAAATTACAGACAAGATCACTGAATAGAAAGCTAAATCTCAATGGATGAAACAGATTGAAAATTGAATCTGATGTACCTATCTCTCCAATTACCAAGCTAAGTGCTCCAGCAACAGGCATAGGCAGATATGTGACAAGATTCTGTGTGAGACTGGTAGTATTATCCTGGGTATTTTAGCTCAAAGACAGGAATAATGAAACAACATCTTCAAGAAGACTGTATGTATAGCAGGAGGGTTGATACGATTTTTAGCAGAACCAACCCTATACTGAGTTGCTAAAATATGTAACAACGTTAGAAGCTAAATATACAAGACTCGTATGTCTAGTGTTGTAAAGCAGGAAAAGAGCATTAAATAAGCCTAAAGTCATCTGTTATATTTCTTTCTGTTCACATTTACATGAAATCCTTGTAACTGTAGTGGTAAGAGATTCAATATGCATACCATTTCCCTTGATAGATGAACCCATTATCCTGTTTAGAACCAGTTGTCAGTGGAAATGTCTGCATTAGTGGAGCCCCTATAAAAATATTCTTGAAGTAAGAAAAACTTCTTACAGCTGACCAGATGTTATCTCTAATGAACAAAAATAAATTCCTAAACTAAAGCCCTGTATAAAGCAAATATTCTCATTATAGGAATTTCACAGAGTTAGTTCCACAAACTTAACGAATCAACTATTTTTGTTACTACTTAAACTGAAACTTTGTTTGACTAGGAAATGCTGCTTGTCCTTTTGAGTGTTCCATGCAAGGCTAACATTATCTATGTTAATGTGGGGAAAAAAACAAGTTTTTCGTCATAAATATACAAGAAGCAGCCATGTAATTCAAGCCAATATACAACACCTAAATTCTATGAAGGTTAGTGAATGCTCAGTTCTGTCTGATTTTTTTTACTTCACTTAGCAAAAACTACTGTAAGATTTAGCAGACCTCTTTAACAGTCACCATCTGCTTCAACTCCTTCTTACCCCGCCAAAAATCTGTAATTTTCATGTATTTTGTATCTGTTATCAGTACACACTCCAAAAACACTAGCCACTGCTGAAATTACTTCATTTAAGAGAAATGTTCAGCCAGAAGCAGCTGTAAGGGTGCAGAAACCACAGGAAGAGAGTATTTCTTTCAGAGAAACAAATACCCAGTAGTTACTTGCTGTGCTACATTGAGGGAAAGAGTGGACATGTGAGGAGATGTCTATTTTCTGCTAACAGGCTGGAGGCTGTCAAAGAAATATGATCAGGACTTTGGGCTTAGTTTCAGCTACAGTTTAATCTCCCTACAGCAAAGTTGGCATAGACAGGAGTTTATTTTTAGATGGCAGGAAATATTGCTGAGCAATTCTAATAAAGCAAAGATGAGTGGGTGGTTTTAAGAAATATTAAGTTTTGGGGTGGTGGGTTTTTTGGTTTGTTTTTTCCTTTATTTTTCCTTTTTTAATGTGGTGGTGTTGGTTGTTTGTTGTTTGTTTTTGTTTTTGGTTTTTTTTTTAAACTTCCAAAGATAACAAATCTAATCCTCACAGCACCATCATAAGGCTCTTCCTTTCCATCCCTCTCCCCAGCCTAACACAGAGGGCAGTTGCATCAGTAATTACAAGTGCCAGCACCCAGGAGGTATGAAAAGTCTTTTGGTACCAGGCCACTTCTTCCAAAGGTGGACAATAACATTATCAGGAAGCAATCCAAGCTTCCACCAGAGAAGAATCATGACCTGCCCTACTTGAATTAGTGTTGGATAATTCCCAGATGAATTAGTGCAGCTGAAGGCTAATTAAATCATATGCCTTGCATCATGACTGTGTTCCTGTGTGTCTAGGACACTGAATGAGTACATGTCTTTTAGGAATAGGTCTTTAAAAAAAAAAAAGAAAAAGGGGGGGAAACAGAATTAAAAGCCTTCTTTTAGATTAACAGTCAAATCATAAAGAATTCAGTTGTAGATGTTGTGGTTTGCCTACCCAAAAAGAAACCTCTGGATGGAGAGGCACTCATAACAGCAGGCTCTGCTGAAAGTTTCTATTAAGTTGCCACTAAAGATAGAACCAGCTTTAGAGGAATAAGCTTTTAGCTCTAGCTTCCAACTAGAGGAAGCTAGAGAACTGCCAAAGGTCAAGGCTACTCGAAACATTATGAAAATGCAAAACCAACCAGTGGTGTTAAAGGAAAGATCATTCACTAATATCTCTACAGACCACAAAGAAACTCAGCTTTAAGAAGGGATAAAAATTTAACAGCAATAAAACGTAAGGTTTGCTTTGGGAAAGTATTCCTTGAGCTGATCAAAGGCAAAGGGTCCTTGGATCAATTTGGATGTTCCCAAGACTATACATGTTATGGGTTCATCAAAGATACGTCTGTCTTAAGCTACACAAGACTCAGGAAGCCATGAGCTGATAAGTATTCTGTTGGGAAGTGCTATAAATGAAAACACCCTGGAAAAGAACACCACCATCTCATCAGAGCTCTGACCTTAAAACTAACTCCCTTGCAGTTTTAAAAACTATACCATTCAAAATTGTTTTTCGAGAATGATTTGGTCTCACTTCAAAATATTTTCTTGTGTCACTGTCGTTTAGTCATTTCCAACCAGGTTTTAAAATTATTTGATTCCTAAACCAGGAGATAAATAAAGTTAAAACTATAAAGCTTTGGCTCATCAGTTTCAGGCCTTCAGGGAGCCTTTGAAGTTATTCTTTTCCCAGAAGCATAGATGTTCGTTCTTGGATTTTACTCTAGAGATTTAAAAAAAAAAAAAAAGTTAATAAATAAAATTCTCTTTGAATAAGACAATTTGCAAGTCTGTCTTTTAATTCTTGTAAGTTCTAGTCATAGCTCCTTATAACCTTGCTCTTCCTTATTAGTGTTTGTGTGCATACATATATTTCTAACTTGTTTTGTTATGTTTATTTGTATTTGACATTTTACTGTAGAAAGTGTTGAAAAAACTAATTAAAAAGGTTCTAAAAATTCATTGTTGTCATCTGGAAAACAGTAATGCAATCTCTGTTTAGAGTGCACATTCTTAACAGCAGTAGTTCTGGTACCAAAAGCTTCTCTGAAGTATCTATAATGTCATGGCAACCTGGCATTTATATTGCACAGAAATTAAATTAATCCTGCAATTTATTTTATTTTAAAAACCCCTTACCTTTCTCTAGACAAGTATGTTTACAAAATAATTCTTAATTCAGCCATTTATAATTAATAAAGCAATACTCTTTTTTGACCCTTGGTATAATTACCTACACTTGCAGCTGGAAAACAGCCTACATGTCTGAGAATTAACAACTACCTTAACTATATTATTGGGAAAGGGGTCAGAGTTAGTTTGGGTGTCATGTACAGATTTGAACACTTGTGGTCACTTCATTTTTCTAATTACATTACAATTTCACTATTTGCAAAACAAATGTAATGGATCACCTTCGATCTTTATTTTTAGAGTTAGTGAATCAAGCACAGAGCCAGGTTTATGTTTTCATTGTAACGTGATAGTGTCACAACATACAATTAGATAATGATATTTCTGGATTAAATGTAATGTTCTGAAAGGATTTCATGCAATGTTTCTCTGTATTCTCTGGGACTATAATCTGATTAAACAGTATTCTTTAAATGTATCACTTCACCAGTCCTTACTCTTTTTGCCTCAGTGCAAGCCCCTGCAATTCCCAAATATTAGGCCTTTTATGCCACATGAACTTCTCTGAAGTTGAATCTTCCTATTTTCCATCGTTCTACAGAAACCATGCACTTGTATGAATTATTTTGGTATTTGAATCCACAAATTTGTGTTAAACTACTGAGGGAACGAAAAACAAAGCAGACTGAAATAGGCATGCATAGGAAAGCAGATAATCTTGTCTGACCTTTCCAAGATGATAAATACATATCTACATGTGAATCTGTAAATGAAATGAGGAATTTATGCTAGGGAAGGCTCCTTCTGAGTAAGACCTTGATCAAATAGCATTCACTCCCTAAAATACTTCCAGAACAAATCGAACTGAAATGGAAGGAACTTAAGGAAGGAAACCTGATATTCATCCAAATAGCTCAGGATATCACTGCCACCTAAGCCACATTGTAAAAAAAAAAAAAAAAAAAAAAAAGTTTGAAACATCTCTTAGCATGAAAAAAATAATTTTCTTGTGTGTGCTTGTTTCCACAAATATCTTTTCCCATCAATTTAATATTCATTGATTTTTAGAGCCAATCTTCATCAATAACATTTGAAACATTATTTCCCAAAAGGGCAATGAATACCACATGCAAGTTATGAGTTACAAGGAGGTATTTAACCAAATGTGATTTCAAGTTCAGTCTCAACATATATTCAACACAAGAAAGGAGCTTTTCAGAGGTGCAGGAATTCAGTGTAATTAAAGTGTCACTGAACTATGCTTAAGAGAAGAAAGTGGGGTAGTGTATTTCAGAAAACAATTATAAAGCAGTTTGTATGAAGAATTTCAGTTGTCTGTCGTCTTCTGCATTGGAGCATAAAATAATGAACATAAGTCTGCTTCTTCTGTGCACAGAAAATGTTACTGAAGTAATACTCATCTGAATAATGTGATTCATTATAGCTCAGTGTTCTAATTTTGTCATTTGGGCAGACATGAGAACACAATGTGTGATTAACTCATACAGCTACTGCTGTTTCCACATTCCATATTTTAATACTTATTTATTCTAAATAATTCTACAATGTTTTCTTCAAAATATTTGCATTCTTCACCCTCTTCCACATGAATACCTCTTGCTTTGACAAATCATCATTTTATAGACAAACTGTGTCAGGACTAAAAAGTACTAAGTGAAGTTATGTAATTAAAATCATCCTCCATTTTTAATACATTTATAAAGATTATAACATATTTTCAGGTGTGAATTTTGAAAATAAAATAATGTTCTAGTGGCTAGTTTTATTAGTTGAAGTATTTTTTTAAAATTAAAGTAAGTGCTAGAAATATCACTGCTTGTCAAGCAACCAGCAGATTTGAAAAGCTTTCAGGGGAATTCTATTTCCCCTCTGTAAACATACCCCCTCCTATCATTACTATACTAGAAGTCATTTGTGAAATATGCAGGAAATTTAAGTAGATTCCAGAAAAGTAAGTTCTGCTACTACAGGTACAGTACTTCATATGTACAGAATAAATCCAGACAGTTCATGTGCCCACACACATGGGGGCACAGCACTAGCAAACAAAAGAAATATGTTACTCACTAGCAATGGTTTAATGATAAAGATCTGAACTGAACTAAGCTAGTGCAGGCTGCACTAAGCTAAAATTCCAAATTAAGATGTTCACAAACACCAGGTGTTCTTCTGATATGTGTGCATTAGCAGAAAAGGTAATGATGAGCTAAAAAGGCTCAGTGAATTATATTAGAACGATACTCAATCAAGAAAACTAATGTCTTAATAAGTCCCCTTTGCTCACACCATTCAAAAGAGAAAGCACAACAATAAGAATGCACCATTACAATTGAAGGCTAAAACACTAACAGTGACAAGTTTTCTAAATCATGGTAAAAGAATTAGGTTCTCAGAATATTTACAATACAATTTAAATGAGACTGGTAAGTAATTTTGAAATGCTTTCTTCAGAAATCATGCCCCTCTCAGATAATAGCCTAAATCACCCTCTTCCACATAGACATCTCTTGTTTCAACAAATTATCATCTGAATCACAAACTGTATTGGAAAGACTATCACAAAAAGAAATGAGAAAAAAAATGGGTCACTGGAAAAGAACTTATCTTCAGACAGAAAGATTGTATACACTGGCCAGTAAGTCATGTCTATTGCCCTTACATCTTATTACACTGTTAACTCTATTCTTCATCTTCATCTCTCTCATAAAAATTACCTACTGATCCATGGATCTGGGACATTTCCATCCAGCTGAAATGCAATGTTTCACAGATTTCTGTAACCTACCAAAACTCCACAATTCAACCTGATCTCATCTATCAAGGAGCTGAACAACTCCACACTAGATAGTTCAAGTATGGACAGACCTGTAATTAACATAATTCCCTGAACTGCTTCTTTAAATCCATTACCATAAGCCTTTATGAAAAATTTAGGTTAGTCTTACTGTGAATAACACCCTTCTGCCCTGCACATAGCAATAACTCTAAAAGTGCAGTATCTGAACAGAATTGTAGCCTACTATGACTACACAAAGCTTTTCTACCAGTGACTTTCCTTTAGATATTTCCTGTAAGAATCACCTGATCCTATGCAGGTTGCAGCCATACATCTTCACAACATAATACTGTTTTACAGACCGACAATAGCTACAAAGTTATAGCTGAAAACTAAACTGCACCCTGACAGGGTTTGGATAGAGATGCATTTAAACTTGTAGGCACTGAATAAATTAACCCTAGAGCCCTTGCAGGGGTTAGCTCTCTTAATTAAGTCAGACTTAAAAGTTTGAGTGAAGAAGGATGTAATACTCAAAACATTCTGTTAAAATATACATGCAGCTGAATTCAACATTTCTGTTTTCTCACCCAGGAGGGAATACTACAGTAAATTCACACATCTGGTCAATAGAGAAAGGTCAGCACCTCCTGAGAGCCTCTAAAAAGCAATCCAGACGCTCTAAATAAACAGTTGAGATAAAATGGGAGCCACCAAGATACAATTAGGAAACAGCAGGTTCAGGAACACAGGTAGAACACAGGTAGAATTCAGGCCATTTGAATACAGCTACGTTTTCTTGTCTGAGTACATTTGATCTTTGTTTAAGGTTGCAATAAAATACATACAATGACCGTGTATAAGAACTAATTAGGACTGCATTTATTTGCTGTGTGCTGGTAGACCATGATTTTTATCTACAAAAAAGGCAGTACTCATATCCACAACATTGGACGACAACTTTTATATGACAAACACCAACTTTATAGAGTTTTATAGAGAATTTTATAGAGTAGAAGGTAAATTTAGAGAGCTTTTGTAAATCCTCAGACTTCAGTACCGAAACAACGCACATTCCTTGAGACTGACCCTTCTTATACTATTACATGTGTTTCTCTACCATGGGTGATTATAGAAAAGGAAAATTTCAGAGGAAAGTACTGAACATATGAAAGCTTGAGCAAGTTCCAAGATTTGATATGCAGTAGAAGATCCCATAATCATGGAACGTTAGGGGTTGGAAGGGACCTCGAAAAATCATCTAGTCCAACCCCCCCTGGCAGAGCAGGATCACCTATACCAGATCACATAGGAATGCATCCAGGCAGGTCTCAAATATCTCCAGAGAGGTAGACTCCACAACCCCCCTAGGCAGCCTGTTCCTCAATATGTTTCTGAATATGTTCCTGAAAATGTTTCTGAATAGTTTGCACTTACTCATTTTCAATCGTCCTTGGTCTAAAGCAGAGGAATTATGAATTTAAGCAGAGGAATTAAGGTATGCACACACACACATTTGAAACAAATAATATTTTCTATTTCTTAAACCAGAGCAAATATAAAGAGCATAAAAATTCCACTGTAAGTCTACTGCTACATAGTAGCATTAAATGAACCTTACTTAGCAATCACGGTCTCTAGCCTATTATCCAAAAAATTACCTCAAGTTATCTCCCCTGGAACAATCAGCTATGTAAGAAAGACTGTGAACAGTGTTACATGGACTCATTGGAATGGAGAACAAAAGAAGTCTGTCCTGTTCTCCCTACCAAAATACAGGGGTTTTCCCCCTCCCCTATACATTTGGAGTTTCATGTCAGACTTCTTAAAACAGACCCCAGGTTCATCTTTCAAAAAGGCAGCTGTTGAATATTTTTTTTAAGAATTTTTTTTAAAGTTGTAATTCAAGTGCAAACAAAGCAAATCATGTTGGTTTGTAGGACATTATTTTTACTCCCTTTCAAGCTGAGTTAGATAGTGCTGATGAAATAGCATCATCAGTCCAAGCCTTCAGACAGACGATTTTGTGTAGTGGACCAGTAAGAGCGTAAGAGATTGTCACAAGAGGTCATTAGGTAGTTCTCCTAAACCATGCAAAATAAACACAACAGTCATTGTCCCATAGCTAACAAAGTAAATCCCTGAAGTTCAAACAAAAGGAAATAAACAAACAAAAACAATTCAGAAAACTGACTTTTTTGGTAATCTCACAAAAGGCTACACATAAGCATTGGCACATGAATATTCAGAAAGCTCACCCATAAGAACAAGCTACCAAAAAGTGGATACCTACCGGAGGAATTGCTTTGCATGACAGCATGTCTCTCACATTTCTTTGGGTTAGTTATATGTAAAAAGTCTCAGTAGAGAGGTTAGTCTCAGATCATATCACAGGACAACTGAGTACACTGGGGTCTAAAGCAGGAAGCCTAGAACTGGTTGGACAATTTCATGACTTCTCCATGGCTCCCTTGGGTATCTGATGCTTCTGAATATTCATCTAGACATACAACATAAAACTACATTGTTCTAGGAAAAAATAACCATCAACATACACCAGGTATGGTGGAACATTTCCAGACTAATCACCTAGGATACACACTCAATTCTGCGTCTTCAGAGGTGACACAAAACTTTGTAACATGTGAGAGGGAAAAAACAAAACCACAACAAATAAAGTTGTTGCAGAAACCAAAAGCACTGTTACTTGCCTTCAGTGGTTAAGCAGATTTGCCAAGACAACATGCACTGTTACCATCTTAACATTGTACCTGACAGCAGATTAGAAAAGGCAGCACACTACACAACACGGAGGGAAGGGGATGAAGGGTGAACCCACCATAATTGTGTTCTTATTTCAATTGCCATTAATCCACTGGATAAGCATCAGCATCCACAAGTCCCATCTGCTTTTGAGCCCTGTCCACCAAGAGCTGTGATAAGTTAACCTAAAAGTGCATATATTTTAAAGCAATAGTTCATTCATTAAAATATCTGAAGGAACATCTACTTATGAAAAAGCAACTGAGAAAAGACCCCAACTTCCATTGTATTAGATATTGCCACATGCTTGACTTGACAGTTGCTCCAGCATAGATTTGAGACAGCTATCAATTACAAGGTCTTCATACTCTCCTGCTAGGCCTAGCACTCTTAAAGAATCAGTCTCTTCATTAAAATATTGATTTTATTCCAGCAGTTCTAATTTTAAGCTTTATTGAAGAGGTTATAAAGATATTCTCCACATTCTGACACAGACACATACTTCTCAAACACAAGCTAACTAAAGAGAATACAAATATCTGTATAACAGCATACTCTATAATCAGCTGAAATTCAGTGTCTACATTTTCATTTAGACAAGTGATGCACAAATGACAGGACATTAATTGACACAAACATTCCTCATGTCTGAAGTAGCTCATTTGGTGGAGCCACTACCAAATATATTTCTATAATGGCTAAATTAGAGGGCATTTCAAGGCAGCAAATTGATCAGAATAGATATGTTTTCTCTTGCTTCCAACATAAACAGCTAAACAATTTTAGTGTGGTGGAGTGCTTGCATGCTTTCTATTTGAAATCTAATCCAATGAAGGTCTGTATTCTGATGTAAAATGAGGATCCCTTTTTCTTCCTAAGGACATTTTTAAAACAGTAAGTTTAATAATGGAGTTAGACATAACAAAGAATTTCTTTACAATGAGAGTGGTAAAATACTGGAAGAGGTTGCCCAAGAATGTGGCTGAGGCCCCATCCCTAGAAACATCCCATATCAGATTCCATGTGGCTCTGGGCAACCTGATCTAGTTGGGAGATATTCCTGTTCACTGCAGGGGGGATGGACAAGGTGACTTTTGAGGGTCCCTTCCAAGCCAATGCAATCCGTGAATCTGTAATAAATAAGATATATAAAGATAGCAATCCTATCAGAACTTCTGCTCTTACCCTTTTCCCATTTAGGTTGTGAAGCTGCAACAACAGAAGCTGTCCCTATCTGAAAAGCTTTCTGAAGCCCTAGTTGCAGAGTAGTATTCATAAGAAGATTTCCCTGTTTTCTTAAAAAAATAAATAAATCTTCTCTAATATCTAACCCAGGGTTCATCAATATTTCCATTTGTCAGGATTTCTATTCACACTGTGGTCACTAAGGTCAACAAGCTTGCACAGTAGCAGACCTGATTTTATGTATTTCTCTAATAAAATCTTACAACTTTTCTCATCATATGTTCACAAAGGTAAAAAGATTGAATGCACCGAGATATTGCTTCCTAATAGAACAAAAGAGACTTCAAAACAGCAGAAGATGATGATAGGGAAGATAATATTCACAGTTACCTTAGACATCTGTATTAGCCATGGTACTTTAATGTGGAAAACTGAAATCCATCCCCAGCTTGCAGACAACATCAAATATGAAAAACATTATAGATTAAGGACATCAAAGTGTGCCTTCTTAATACCTGGATTCCTGATAATATTTCTTACTTTGTGTCCCAGACATACACACACATCTGGAATGTAGCCTGTATGCATGTGCTTAAGCACAGCAGACCGCAAAAAATCAAAGAGATTTTTGACCCCTATCACAAACTGCTCTGAGATGACAGCTCAGGACAGATAAAAAACAAACCAAACCCTCACTGGAAACATAAAAAATACTTTCTTAGGGTTTCCTGGGCCAAGGCAAAAGAAAGTGAAACACCTACACAGAGACAGTCTTCTTTTACCAGCAAAACTAATATATTTCCCTGTCCATTCAAGTCTGCCTCTGAACTTGGCTCCTTTTCACACAGCTACCATATCCTGTGCATTCCCTTCTTCAAGAAAAAGAAGAAATGGGAAAATACTGCCCAACAGTAGAGTGGAGACCTAAGAACTGGGAAAACAGGTAAACAACTCAAAATAATCAGAAGGAAAATGGGCTTAAGAAGAGAAAGTGCTCTAACTGAAGGAGATCCATTACAAACTAAAGTTATTCTAACTTGTTTCCTCTATTTTTAGTTGTATAACTTTGCTTTTGCAGGTTTTATGACCAGAGTGTTGATCAGATTAGTGCCAGTCAAAAAAATCCTGGCATGTTGGGTGTTGATCCCATCTTCTCCTTACCTCCCACCATCCCTCACTCCCTGCTTTAGTGAATACCAGTAATTTCCCCTGGGAAAAGGGAAGTGTTTATCTGAAATAGCTTTACATTTTTATTTAACAAAACTCTTGATATTGTTTATAAATACTCTACAGGTTCAGTGAAATCCCAAATTATATTCCCTCTGGTCTAAAATGATTTGACTTAAAATGCATTTTTTCTGATAGCATTTCAGTTAGCAAACTTGTTCCCTTTTTTTTTTAATTTTTTTTGGTTTTCTGTATTTCCAGATAAAGAGACCCAAAAGGGGTTTTATTTAACAACAGCTCAACAATTACCTTTTCTAACTTAGCATCTCTCCACTATTGTTTCTGGCATATTAGTTTTCAAGGTCTCAAAGTTCATGGCAGTGTTTTTTGCATGAAGAGTGATAAAGTGCTTGCATTATGAATAGTAATTTTATTCTTTACCACTATAGCTGAATACAGTGACACACAGGCTACCTGGTTTCAATATTCCCTGGCAAATTCCTTAGGGTTCTCTATCAGCAACAGCATATTTAACAACCTTAAAGAAACCTTTTTGTTATGTTGATGGTCTTATTTATTTGAAAACTATCCTCATCAGAGTAGCCACAAGACACACAAAGACAGGAATATCCAATGGCATGGTTAGCAACTTAAAATTCTCAATAGCTGCTACATCAGATTTAAAAACTTGCATAGTTTCAAATGCTAGTGAGACATTTCCTTTAATGAGACAAGTACATCACATAATCATTCTGCTTTGAGTGTCTTTTGATCTGGCATGTGAGGATCTGAAAGATCTTGCAAACATTAACATTCTAGCTTGCACTTGCTTAGTTTGCATTAATTAATTATATCTTGTTACACTGAACTACTGCTACCTCTGATATAAAATTTGAAGCAGGTGTTTTCTTCTTTGTAGGGATTACAGCTCTAGGTTATACATGTACTTAATTTCAGCTTTGTGTGGTTGTACGGAAATAAATGATCTTGTCAAAATCATAAAAGAAATATTTTCATTGATATAAATTGCTCATGAAAAAGAAGCAATATCTACTGAAGGTAGTTTGTTTTGGTTAGCAAAATTAAGTATCAATATTAGGCTTCAGCCAAATCTCACAAATGGGATTCTATTTAATTTAATGGAAAAAATATTCCAGACTGTGCCTTTCCCCCCATATGCAGAGTGTAGTGGAAATCACACATCAGTTGCTACAAACTATGTTGTTGAAACTATCTATCCAAAAAGTGATTTGCACTACACAGGTTAAAGGTTTGTGATTCAAATACAACTTCACAACAGTGTTTCCTTAGTATCCTGTCTAAAAAGTTTGAACTATGAAATATCAGAAGTTTTATGTTAACTTCCAACCAAGATAAAATGAGAAATTCGACTTGTTACAAGTCCTTCAGAATGTTTATTTTTTAATGTAGTGGAATTTATACTGGCTCTGTATTGATATCACAATTAAGTAATTTTAATACATCCTAATTCAGTATGGACAAGGCAGCAGGCAAGAAAGTCTTCAGCTCTATGGAAACCTTCACAACTACTGTGTCATGCATTAAGGTATAAAACCTGTAGCTAATTTAAATGGATAGAACTACACAATACCTAAATGAATATATCCTCTGATCAGAAAGTGACAGGCTTTGAATATATTATCAAAAGTGACAGTGAAGATACTATTGCTCTTCCTCACGCTTCATGGGCTATGCCAGTTAACACGCGTAACTTCACATTCTGAAGCTCCAATGGTTTCCCAAATTACATAGTGTGGAATAAGCATTAACTGAGTCAGGTTATTCTGCTCACTCACCTGTTACCAAAAAAAAAAAAAAAAATTTGCTAGAGAGAGAAAATTCCCTAGCCAAGTTTCAGCCAATTTTAAAAAAGAATCAGAATGAGCTCTCTCTATGTGTTATCTATGTTCAGAAGTGTTTTATAAAAATAATTTTTATCTGCCTCTGACTCACAAAAAACATATTAAACCTATGTTCATAAGGTTCAAACAGTCTTTGACCCTGAAGAGCTGGAACCCAGATATAGGAGCACTACACACACTTGCCCAGAATCACACCACCAGTTAATTTTTTTTAATATTAAGAATATCATTAAAAGATCTGAATCCATGCCCAGGAAACACAGAAATCAAGGTTTAACTGAATCTTTGGGAACAATTTGTTAAACAACTCTCATTCATAAATTCAGAGGATCACACATTTCTAATCATTCCATTGTATTTCTAAGGTACAATATTTCAGATTTGAATAGCAACTGATGAAAACCATAGATGCTAGATGTGCAGTAAAGTATGTTTTGATATAAATCCAGACTTTACAAGAGCCAGAAAAATGGTACATTTAGATGCATGGTCATTCCTTAATGAAAATGAGCTTGGAAATTCTACAGCATCTACACATAATTGTAAAATTTGCATTTCATTGAAGCAAAATGAACATCACATGAAATTGTTTATAGATTACTTTTTCTTTTATCCAGATATATTTCTTGTACTGTATGTTCACAACACCAGCTTAACCTATAATAACTAGGTTAGCAGATAATAATTTTGGTGTCATTTGCCCTTCTGAAAACTTCTTAAAACGCAAATACACTTGCATGAACAACATATTTTTCCAATCACATTTGCATTAATCATCAGTACTAGTAATAAAAACATCATATTAATCACAAGAAATAAGTTAAAACTGCAAGACTGTTTCAGGGGAAAGTACAGGAAAGGGATAGATGGGAACATTTTAGGTCATTGAGGATAAGGAAGGATAATTAGAGATTATTAACATACTCCAATTTTTACACACCCCCCCCCCCCCCAGTGAAATTCTTGTAGAAATAGGTCAGCTGAGATTGATTTTGCAGTGGCTCTGAGCTGTATTCACACTCCACACCCATGTTTTGAAGGGCAGAAGTATTAAGTGCTGCAAATTATTTACAGAGGGTCAGGTAGCTTTTTCAGACACACACAGATGAGCAAACAATCTACTTGCACAAATCCAGCACTGTATGTGCAGTACCAGGTGAAGATATGTTGATCTCCAGTCATTAATAGGGTGGAATAGCCAATCTCCTAGCAAATATCTCTGCATCTAAATTTATTTCTATAATAATTTATCTTCAGAAATTTTCTTAGAGATTTTTAGAGAATTTGTGTCTGCATTACACCAAATCAAAGCAACTATTGGAAAAATGAGATTCAAGGATTAAAGAAGAACTACAAGTTGATAATTTATGCTGGAAGAATTAAGACTATTTAGGTCAAACTAATCAACTACACACATAGAGGGTGAAAAGACAGACTCTAAGAGACAATGTCTTTTCAGAAAATTACCTGTGGGATATCATGGATTAAACAGGAGACATGCTGTAATGAAGAAGGCAAAAGCTTTCCTCTGAACATAGAGGCAAAGAGTCTTCACAAATTAACTTACTTCTTTCTGCTTTTCTCAGCTCAGTACCACATTTAGTTTCAGACACTGCACTTCAAGACTGATACAAACAAATTGGACAGAGTCCAATTTGAAAAAGCAATGGAAATAACCAGAGATAAAATAAGATCTCTCTTATAGATTGCACAAACTAGAGTTATTCATAACAAGAAGAAAAAGCAATAGGGATGATACTGATACTCAAAAACATAAAAAGGCCTCAAAGGAAAAGAATATATTATTTTTCATTGACCATGGTGGGTAGTTCAAGAACTGAGGAGGGTTAAGAAGATGTAGAGTAGATGATGAATGTGGGAAAGAGGAGGGAATAAATCAAAAAAGTCCCACTTCTGACTTTAAAAATAAATTTAAATTGTCCAAGAACAGCAGAACAAGAACCTCCCCATTGAAGAGAGGTTGGATTAGATGATTTCTAAGGTGCCTTCCAACCTAAGCCATTCTATGACTCTATCATTCTATGAACAGGAAAGATTTTACTGGAAAAAGTTAACAAGGACTTCAACAGCAGGTTGGATCACCATTTATAATGTATTGCTTGCATGCTAGTAATGCTGCTGTGGGATCCAGATGAAGAGCAGCGATGTGCTGACTTAAGTTCAACATGCAGTTCCATCTCCTTGTATCAAGAGATAACATCCCACTCATCTCACGAGAAATTCCACTCATCTCACATTTTAAAATCATCTATTCTTACGTCAGACAAACTATATGCAACTGCTTTTATTTCCTCTCAACTGGCTCGAAGAGAGCAAACAAGACACATTTCTGGTTTCTAAGCAAACAGGATAGAATAAATTTTTGGTGACTTTCAACATACTGAATGTTTTTAATCAGCACAGTATGTATATTACATTTTATAACAAGAAGACAGTTCTGCCTTTTCATGATGACTAAAACTTGAATACTTGCCACGGTAATTTGCCACACTAAAATTGTCTAGTGATACAGGAGAAAGGAAAAGGCAAACAAACAGAAGATTGAATAAATGCTTTGAAAACCTTCAGATATGGTAGAAAAAAGGAAAGGATTATAGATATGGTTTGGGAAATTATTTTCTGGGAGCATGCCAGTTATGACCTTTCTTTCACATAGCTGCCTCACTGTACCAGTGCTTAAAGGTCACAGTCAAACTGAAGACAATGAACCTTTTGCCTGATTAAGGACATGAGAAGATTAAAGTAATAATCATTAAAATCAAGGCCTTAATGCACTTCATCTCATTTGGACTAATCAAAGCAGCAGAATGAAACTCTGCAGTATTAATGATTAGGTGCATATATAAAGTAATTCTCAATGTAAATTCTAGTGTAAATATAAAATATCGACAAGGCAACACAGATGAAATAAAAAATATAGGCTTGAGTGATTTGTGCTATGCTTCAGCTTGAAAAAATATATATTTCAAGACTACTTTAAATAATAATGGCTGATTTGTTCATTACAACTTTATAAGAAAAACTGTAAATATTAACAGAATATTAATATAAAATTACTCATTTTTGACTTGCATTTTCAAACGCTGTTGTCATAAGTAAATATCCCCATTGTGATATAATTTGCTGCTGACTGTTTTTGTTCTATTTGCTGAAAATCTAAGTACCAATAAATAACTTTTTTTTTCCCCAACACCCATGGTAGACTACTTAAGAATTCTGTGCATTACTCATGTATTCCATTTTCGTCTAAATGATAATTTGTTTAGAATGTTATTCTTAACTCATTTTTTGTTTCATTAATATAAAAGCACATAGGATATGAAGGAACTTTCAGCTAGAACATCTTGTTCATGTTCATTTTCTGCTTAATAGCCTCATCAGACTAAAGTACTCAAATCACTGTTCTAAACATTGTGTTATCTGTAGAAGCTGTCAAACATGGATTTAGTTGTGCAAGAGTCAGGAAGAGTTTTGCACTGGTAGCTGTAGATTGCCTTCCCGTAACTTTTGGTGCTAAAAATATACTCTCAGATTTCTGATGAAAGTCAGATCGACGTGTCTTGATAAACTAAAAACCTTGAACAACACTTTTCCCAGTAGCTAGCTTTAAAATCATCACAAAATCAGAAGAAGGGACAACACGCCTGCAGGGTTAATACACTTACCCAGTGTTACATAAAGCATTCTGGGTTTCAACTTCAAGGCAAAGTTTGAAGAAAAGAATCTGCATAGAGACAGATACATATCTCGGGAACCTTGGCTGGGAACATTTAAATACCTTCCTTTTATTTGTAGAAAACATTACATGGGAGCACATTGGGACACTGGCTCACCATTTGTGCTAATACTCAGACTGTGAACAGCTGCCTCTGGGTGACAGGTTTTACCAGTCCTAAGCCAGTCTGCCTCCCAGTGGGGAAGAGAGAAATAAAGGTGGCACTCTGGGTTTAGACATCTTTGGTTTGTAAATATCTTTACTTGCCCATACCCGAATTCTAAATTGAGGAAACCTCAGAAAGGACTGAAACTCCTACCTGCTGCTGTGCGAGGTTAAATTTTTGACTGAAATTCTTCAGTAGAGTAAACTAGAAACACTCATAACCAAAGCTACCATCTACTCTGAAAAAAAAACCCCACAATCTTTTCCCCACTCTTATCCACTGCCCATATTACTTCAAAAATATCTGTTTTCCACAACTCCATTTAAAATTAAAGCACTATATTAAATGATGGTTCTTGTCAAATAATATTTATTACATAACTCGGGATCTTCTCTACATGCTTTAACTTCAGAGCACTTTATTATCTTTAAAAAGTATCTGAAAATGCCTATAAATTAGCTTCTATCAAATTATTTCACTAGATGAACTTCCTCAGAGGGAAATTTCAGAACAGATAGTCTCACAGTCTGAAAGTAATTTGGGGATGATAAGGTATTATGTGATGGTTTTGCACTTTGACATCTTTATCTCTGTGGTAGTTTGAACTTGCTCAGCAATGCCATTTGCAGTGAGCTATAACAGGTATACTTTGCCCAAATTAATTTTGTCATAATCTTAACACATTGTTAGCTGACATTTTGTAACTTTCAGCCTTTTGACACAGTGTGCCATAATGAATATAACATTTAACATGGTACTTCCAGGCTACTGAACGGTACTGACTTCAGTACCTCTTCTTGTTGAACTTGTCAGCAAGATGTAACCTTTGAGAATCCAACTCATCCCATGAAATGCCCAACTCCCCATGTCCATTGTTTATAACACAATGACAGACCATTTTGATGTAAAATGCACACCACAATACACTCTCCATGTGTAGGGTATAAAGCACGATATATAGCTGATGGTGCATGGGCTATTTAGTGTTATATTAAAACAGACCACATATTCTAACAGAAATTTATTTTGAAATACTATTTTGGAGATTTTTTTTTTCCCCTAAAATAATCTCAGACCTCTTTAAGAGCAAAATGATGTTAATGCTTCATCCTCAACTAACAATACCACTCAATGTCCTTGGAAACCTTTTCCAATCTTAATGAGTCTATGACCCATTACTGTAACATAGCTCAGTAGGAATTTGTCACCTGCACAAGACAAGAGAGCAAGACTGTAATGGAGAGTAAAAAAAATTTAAAAAAATAAAAAAAATTAAAATGTCTTCAGTTGAAAAGGCAAGATAAAGGAGCTAGGAAAACTATATGCAAAACCAGAATTTGCTGAAGAAATAATTTAATTTTCATTCCTATCTGAAAAAGAATCAGGCGGTTTCAATGCATCATTTCTCATCTGTACGTGTTTCTGGTTGATTCTAAACAGTTCTATCATAGCTTTCCAAAACTATGCATCACACAGCACAGCACAAGAAATTAATGTAGTCTCTGGAAAAACAGAAATCTTCATCTTGTAGAAATGCTTCTCAACTGTAGGGACCTCTTTACTGTTCAAACTCAATTAAACCAATTTCTTTCCCTGTTCCTTAGAAGGAAAGCCAGGTTGGAATCTTACATATATATCTAATAATACAGGCCTGCTGTGATTTCCTAAAGGTATACCTAAGATTTTGGGAAATACAAGAATAACTCTAAGAAAATTGTGCTTGAATGCAGATTCTCCAAAGGCCTGTCATATAAGATTAAAACTGATGTGCTCCTGTCTGATAGCTAAGAGAAAAAAAGTTTAAGGAAAGTAGCACATAGTATGATTCTGATTAATTCATATTTGCTTTCTGGGAGATTCAAAGGCAAAGACACACACAGAAAAAAGCTAAATAGGATGACATTAAATCCTTTAAAGATTTCTAGTGAGGGAAAAAAAAAAGAAAAGAAAAAACAACAACAAAACCCTCCAACAAGATCTCAAAGGTTTTAAAAACGTCTTACTGAATAAAGGAAATTTGCAGCAAATAATTTAGAAATTTGCCAAGATAGATACAGGTTACTAAGTCAGAAATTTATCCATAAGACAAAGTTAAGTGCCTTGAAAGTCCATATATTAATCTGAAATTCAGCCTTCCCTTTAACAGCCATCCTGGGTGAAGTTCCTGTACAACTATACTGAATAACACCAGGGCTCACCTGGTAGAAGTTTGAAGGCATAGTATAGAGACCAACATATGTTGGGAAGCATTAACTTTGTGGTACAAATATTACTCTTTAGGGAGGCAAGAAAGAAGGAACATAAGACCTCTTACTGCACTTAATGACTCGGGGTATGCTGAAATATCAGCAACTGATTAAAAAAATATTGTCTAAAAGATGATAAATTAGAAACAGTTTGACATACACAGCCAGGTATCTAGGAATGAACTTAAAATAATGTTAACATTAGCAACAGTGAAATGAAGTTCATTTCATATGCACATTTATCTTGTTGATAGGAATAATAATTACATTTTTTCACACACAAACTACTTTTACTGGTTACCAGAGTAGTCTTTCAAGGCCACAAACTACTTAACCCTAACTTTGGCTTGAGGGGCATCTATAAAAGTAACTTTTAATTATTTATGTCACATGAAGCCTCAAACTAATTTCTTTTTCTAGAAAGCAATAAAGACCATAATTGCATGAATTGAGTATGAGGTTAGAAAAACTCTCACAGCCTGATTTATTTCACAATTAATTGTTTCTACTGAATTTCATTTTCTTCTCATGCAGGGATTCCCTTGGGGCTCTTGTTGGTTGACCTTTGGACATATAAATACTTTATAATTTTTGAGGCACCAGACACTGCTTTACAGCTGGTGCTAACTGTGGTACAGGCCAGGTTGCTTCTGTTATTGTCCACATTAAGACATTTTTTTAATTCAATTTATTGAAGGTATTATCAGTATCACCAATGCAGCAATAGCCACAGTCCTGAAAACAACGGATTCATTCAAACACTTTGCAGAAAAAAAAAAGTCAGAAATGGAAGTGATTCCACAGTGAAGGCTGCCAGAGCACACAGCACGAAGACTGACAGAAATCACCAAAAGACACTTTGATCTGTAATGTGATGTTACTTTACCTAGTAACACAAGAGTATCAAGACAGAGAATGGTGGTACCCCAACAGTAGATGAACTAAAATAATTACATCTTCCCACAGTAAGAGTTATAGGGCAAAGCAATGCCCTATTATAAAGTAATGCACAGCCCTAAGAAAACATTGGCCTGGAAATAAATCTAAAAAAAATCTAATTACTTGTTCTAAGCCTGTAGCACATCCTGCTAAGTAGTGAAAAACATTATAAGGGCACTATCAAATTGAAAAATCTTATACTATGCAATTTGTCTTCATTAACACATATCTATTATTTTGTAACGTATTTCTAGTCTTTTGTTCATAATACATTTCCCTTTCGCATCTTCCAGTGCTTTAACAGTACCAGAGTTTTTAATGTCACACTGGGGTATTCAATTTAATGTTGTAACAAAAGTAAATTGCTACATTTGCCCAATTTCAAACAATTAATTCACTGATGACCCACTCTACCATGGTGAATTGTCTGAATCTTACTCTTCTTTGAGTGAATTGTCTGAACCTTCATTTCTCACCATTGATATTATAATAACACATTTTCTTGCTAAGATTTTAGCAATTAGATTTTTCTTAAATTAATAATTACTTCTGGTAACTAATGAACAGTCTGTTCTCCTACCCTCTCTTGCTAGTGCTCTTTCTCACAGTTGAAGGGGTTCTGAAAAATATTTTTTCCTCCCTTTACTCCCTTCTGATGTAACAAGCAGGATCAAACATTCAGACAGAAACTATTAGTTCTTACACACTGGGTATATTTCATGAACTTGCACTTCAGCGTGATCACAAATATTTCATTTCTACTTCATGGTGCTAGCTGCATCTCCCTAGGAGCTAGGTGCTTACCAAACATAATATGATGAAGTATTGCTATGTTTCCTCATCTGGAAACTGACAACTTTTCCTACCACTGAAATGTACACTGTGTGTTACAAATCTCTCCAAGATCCACATGAAGGAAAGAACAAGTGTACAGGTCAAAAAGGCATGCTTTAGGAAACTTGGAAAGAATGAGTAGTGTCATAAACAAAATAGGTTTACAACTGCCTCCGAGAACCACTTCATCAAATCGTCCTCCTCAGGGAAATAACAAAATTAACTACTGCTCTGGACTCAAAAAAATCATTGCACATCCCTTTAAGAAACAGTTTTTCAAAGTGACTTTTCTTTTTATTTTTTTTCCAGGAAAGTTCCAGAGTGTCAAGAAAATACACACTTCCATTCATCAAAAGAACAGTAACATATTTTTGCAAGAACCTGCTCCTTTATTTTTGTTAACTCCTAACATATTGGGAGGCTTCAACTGAGATGTAAATCTTCATAAATTTTTACATTAACTCAGGGCCAAAAACGTCAAAGATAACATCCCAGGTTCTCCTATAGAATGTAAACAGGATTCCATCCAGTAAAATACACATTCGTGTTCATTTGACAGGTAATTTTCCTCATGGCACAACTAGTGCAGACCCTTGTGTATCACTTCTTTCTTTGGGGGATCTAAGTATGCCTCCAGAAGGTTGCAACAGTTAATCTAGCTGCTAGAACAAGATTAGGTGCATTCTGCTCTAACTTTTTTTGCTGCTGTTCTGTTCTTTTTTAACAAAGCCTGTGCTTTGCAATTTCATTATATTGCACATGAGAGAGATGAAGTATTACCTGGATTAAAATTGTAAATTAAGATCTTGCAGCTCCACTGCAGCAGTGTCTAGCCTAAGGTACATATTAAGTAGTTACTCTCTCAAATATATTTTCCAAGGTCTCAAAATGTAACATCTGACCTTGTCAAAACTTCCTGACTGTAGTGTGTAGGGATAAATTTGGCTTATGTAAGGAGCACAACTAGACTCTGACTGGGCAAACCAAAGAAAATTAAAAAGTGCTGCTTCCACACTTTGCAGATGTAAAGACGGACATATTTAATATTAAAAGAATATTAAAAAGTGTTACTTTTTTTTTTTTTTAACTGTGAGAAATTGTTTAAGCTCATCTCTGTTCAATGACAATTTTCTTCACACTGTCCATGAAAGCAGTCAAGTTAAAACTTCATGAGGAAGACTGTATGTAAAGTTAAGCACTGTTCACTTGGGATAAGTACAGTTTGCTCAAGGTTACGTGAAATCTATTAACAAAGGTGGCATTTTGAGACTGCTAGTTAAAATCTACTGCCTTAAGCATCAGCTCTTCTTTTATTCAAATAGCTTTTTCTTCTATACATAATTGTGACTACTGAGAGCTAATTGACCTAGACCTTCCTACCCTAGGAAGAAGGCAGGCAAGTAGAATTCGAAGCACAACTGCATCCTTTAATTATAGCCACATGTGTTTGTGTGTATCTAAATGAATATATACACAGTTGAGATACATGCAAGTCTCTTGCTTCAATTTTGGACCACTTTGGTAATGTGGAAAGATGTGTGGGTCTATGTAGATCTGAAGGTGTCGATTCTGTATTCATAAACTCACATTAGACTAACCTCACTATTCACTGCTGCAAGATTAAGTAAAGCTCTGCTGGTTACCGTTTGCATTTACATATCCACATTCCTTCCTGAGAACACAGTAGTTGGCCATCTCATTGGGCTTCTACTGAGAGACTCCAGTGGTGTCACCTGAGAACAATAATGGGTCTGCAATGTACTACAAACACTGAGTTTCCATGTAGTGAACATGGAAACCCTGTCACGCAAATGCCAAGAGACAAAGGAGGAAATCACCAAGACAGTGCAAAGCAGGTATCTTCTGATCATTGCAGTGACACTGACAATGTCTGGAATTCTCATGAATGCATAAAGCTCCCTCACTCTAAGTCAGAGCTATTGAAATTTTACGTGCAAAGACTGGGAAGCAGCAGTTACTTAGTCAGCCAAATACAAATCTCCTCCTTGCCTGTTCGGATTGAATACCCTGACTACAATCTACAGTACTTCATGTAATCACTACATATTTTCACTTCATCTTCATTTGAAAAGTCTGATGATAGCTGAACTTACCCTAATTACTATAAAAAATAAAAATTATTACAACTGCTGTGAGAAGTAAAACCACTGAATGAAATTGCAATTGTCAAAAAATTCATAAAACACCACGAACCAGCTATTTCATTAAAATGTATAGATGTTCTTTGGGATATTCTTTAAACACTTGTACCCTTCATGACTATTCTTTTAAATTCAAGCAGAACACAAAAGAATAAGGTCTTGGAAAATTAAAATCCAAAGCAGAAAGTGAGGCTTATTAGCCAACTTGATGTAGTGGATGCAGTCACACTTCAACAAATGGCTTCTTTTGCCAAACAAAGGAATACTCATAAGTAAATTCTTCCCAATACTTTCTTTGTGAAGAGAGGATGAGGAAAGACTCTAAGAGTATTTTATCTTTGGTGATATTCGAGCTGATTCCAGACTATGATCCTAATAGAAATTGCTAAAGCCTAGCACAAAAGCTCTACCTTGTGCTACACCCTCCCATATCTGAGAACTTCCAGTTTCCGCAGCTCTGATTTTTGGGACTTTTTATATCTAAGTACACATTTGCAGTGTTTGCAATTGTTCCACAGAACGTGAAATCCCCCCAGTTTTTCTGATCAGGTTCTGGTCAGCTATGTCAAGCTACATACTTTGTCTTGTTCTACATTCAGCATATGCATAACTGAGTCAAATACAGATAGAGCACCACTATTTCCTAACCCTAAACATTCACAAACTGAAAATTTCCTGATCAGGAGAATATAACCTCAGAACTTAAAACTCCTTATGTGAAAAAAAAAAAAAAATATATTTTGCTAGTCATGTCCTAAGTCCTCAGTTCATAACGACTCATGTTTTCAATTGAATCAATGTTATCAAATTCAAAAGCACCTTGTGGGTATTACAGATGGTAAGTAAACCTTTACTTTCTTGGCACTCACCTGGCATTAAACCAGGTGGAGACATTTGCAAATAGTGGGTAAATCCTTGGAATGCCAGACAGTCTTACCATTTCTATGTTGCTCAGAATCTGCAGGTTAAGTTATTGCTATCAAGTATGCCAGGGAATAAGTTTCTCAATTAGAATTTTATTCTTTATTTATTCTTTATTTCTTTATTCTTTATTTCAAGAAGGCTGGAAGAGACCTCAAAGATCATTGAGTCCAACCTCTCACCCTACACCTCATGACTATCTAAACCATGGCACCAAGTGCCACGTCCAATTCCCCTCTTGAACACCTCCAGGGATGGTGACTCCACCACCTCCCTGGGCAGCACCTTCCAATGGCCAACCACTCTCTCTGTGAAGAACTTTCTCCTCACCTCCAGCCTAAACCTCCCCTGGCGCAGCTTGAGACTGTGTCCTCTTGTTCTGGTGCTGGTTACTTGGGAGAAGAGACCAACCCCCTCCTGGCTACAACCTCCCTTCAGGTAGTTGTAGACAGCAATGAGGTCACCCCTGAGCCTCCTCTTCTCCAGGCTAAACAGTCCCAGCTCCCTCAGCCTCTCCACATAGGGCTTGTGCTCAAGGCCTCTCCCCAGCCTCATTGCCCTTCTCTGGACATGCTCCAGCAATTCAACATCTTTCCTAAACTGAGGGACCCAGAACTGGACACAGCACTCAAGGTGTGGCCTAACCAGTGCTGTGTACAGGGGTACAATGACCTCCCTGCTCCTGCTGGCCACACTATGCCTGATGCAGGCCAGGATGCCATTGGCTCTCTTGGCCACCTGGGCACACTGCTGGCTCATGTTCAGCTGCTGTCAACCAGTACCAATATTTCGAACACCTCTTTTGAGTTCCAAATTCTGCTTGCAAGACTTCCTATATGGAACTGTAAGATGATCTTTAACTGTTTCCTTCCCCTTCCAAACACTAACGTGAAGTATGCTTTGCAGTTTTGAGGCTGTGCAATATTCAGCCTGGGGACTTTTCAAGACAAACTAGATAAAACCCTAAGAAACCTAGTCTGACCTGGCCCCAGAGCTGAAAGAAAAGAACCTAAAACCTAAATTCCATTTGAGCATTGAAGTAAATGGCCTTGCTATCGAACTGCAACCTCTTGGCTTAATAGATACATACTACTAAAAACTCTCAATACTTTCCAGTGCAGTTTTGAAATTGTTAGTGGAATTTGAATTTGCAGAAGATAAAATTTCAGAATGACTCATTTCTCTCTGCACATTTTGGGCTCAATTAGTTTTGCAAATATTTTAAGTGTGATCTAGCTGTATCATAGAAGTGTATTCCAGCAGTATCAAGTTTTGTTTTAAACATATCCATATGCCACATGTAACATAAACCCAAAATCTGACAGTATTTCCAAGGGATGTTTTATTTTCTCTTCAACTATAGTAACACTCTGGAGGAAACAGATAAAGCATATGAGAGATTACTCAGAATTAGGAAAAAAAAAATCCAGTCAGAAATTAAACGTTATCTTTTACAGTCAACAATTCAATTTTAATTGACGTATCATTTCTGTCAAAAAATAACCATTTTAGCGTTATTTTATTTATTTGTATTACAAATATTTTCCTCCATACCTTTTAAAGAACATAATTGAAAAATCCTTTGTGGGAAAAATTTTTTTTTTTCCTCACAAAAGTAAGATTTTTCAGTTCCTTTCACGTCTAGAATGTTGAAGTGATAATTCTTTATGCTAAACTGACATTTCTTCACCAGGCAACTCTCATTAAAAAATGTCATACTACTTCACTTCACTAAACTGCTATTTCTGCGTTGTAACTTGGCAGTGACATTTACAAAACATATTTTGGTGACACTTGCAATTCACTAACATTTCAGGTATCTTCTTAATCTGATTTGCAGATATAATGGATGACAATATTTTTGTCTCAGGGAAAACAAACTTCCTGGTTTATGAGTAATAAAAATGAAATTACATAATTTTTTAAAGCAGAAATGGATATATTCAGGCTATTTTCCCAAAAATGTACAGCAGAGTTACTGCATTACCTGATTATTTTTTTTTCCCTTTATAAATGTTATGCTTAAAACATATTAAAGGCATATCATTCTTCAGAATATCATTTTTCATGTGGGATAATTGGTTAGACCCAGTCCTTGAGGATCTCATAGATTTTTCTCATGGATTTACATTCACAAAATATTTTATTTGGACTTATTTTTCCTTCTATCTTGATATTTACTTGAACATAGGTAGCTGTACTTTCCTAACCATTTGACCGATTATTGCAACTATCTTTGCGTTTGCTACAAACTTAACAGGTCAAAGACCACCTAGATACCCAAGAGACTGTATGGCACATACAGGGTAAGAGGTACACCTAAGGTTATAGTTGGATGTGGCTAATCTATGAGCTCCTACAACAACCCTGCACTTCTAGAAACAGATAGGAGTTTGTAAGCCAGTAAATAGCACCGTGGGTTTTTTTTTTTCCCTTAGTGTCAGAGAAAAATTCAGCTATTCCCTCTAAATTCTTACAAACAGATACTTTCTGAAGTAAAAATCAGCTCAAAATACAGATGGCACAGTAATCCTTTTGAATAGTAAACTGATAAAGTTAGTAAAATGCCATCCTTTCAAAGCAATCTGCAACCACCAAAGTAATTCCTTAACTTGGGAAAACCATTCATTATCAAAAAAAGGTTCCATTGGAGGACAGGAACAAGGAGATTAAACCATAGGAACAAGGGAGATTAAACCAGTGCAAAATCCACTAATGATATTAATGGGAAGCAACCACCTGTATAAGCACTAGATATTAGAGTCTGATGTTTCAAAACAGTAATAATAAAGCTGTTAACTTCAAAACCAGAACTCAGACACAAGAAAGTCTCAAGTGCTATTGTCACTGTAGCGGAAAATTGGGGGAAAAAATTATAGAGACTGTTTTATTAATCACTAAGTGAGGTGAATGTCTTGCTTTCAATTTAGGCAGCAGCACTAGATGCCAGGTCTGTATTAAAAGATAAGAGCTACAGTTAGAACCGAGGTTAATGTTCAGGTTTAGAAAGACTGGGGTTGCACTGCTAAATCCTCTCAGGTTGGTGAAGCAAAGCTGACAGCTGACATCAGGAGATAAATGTGCTTTAGTTTTATTTTTTTGTTTAGCTCTCACTCCTCCACCTCAGTGAAGGCTGGATTTAGGACTGGAACTTGAGAAAGTGAGGATGAAATTAGCAGTGTAGTTAGCAAGAGCTCTACAAGAGAACTATAAGCTGATATAAGTACCCCTGAGCACCTAATTTTTCATTTCCAGTCTTCCAGATACCCGTTCATGCATTAAGTGTAACGATAGCATCGGAATTAGTTCATATGGCCATACAGATGAAGAAGTTTATTGATCATTTTTTCCAAGACTATAATGATGAACAGAGTGCTACCATCAGGAAACTCAGAAATCTTAAGTTTAGGAGCATCAGTCTCCTTTCAAGCATGGGAGTGTGATCTCTTTACAAAATGAAGTTAAGGACAATTCACGAAGGCAAGAATGCCAAAGCTTCAGCTTGACAAGCCAAGAGAGGTCAACTACTGACAGGCATGAAGTGATGGTATAGCCGTATGGAGCATCAGTACCCAGAGCAGCTGTATCAAAGGGCACTGCCAGTACTGCTTTCACAGCCTTTCAAATTCCTTCCCACTTTCCTCATCCTGCAGTTGTTAAATGGCCTGAAAGGACCATTCACACTAGTGTGGCCTGGGGAGATTTACTACCCTTGCAACCGCAGTTCTGATTATCTCTTTGGTGAGTTGGCAGCAATTTCAGTTAATCTTAAGTAGGATTCTTCTCATCATTATGAAGCAAATGGTCAAAACCTCAAAATCCTGGAAGATGCATTCCTACTAAACTGAAAAATGAACACTAAGAAGGAGTAGAAAGCTTAATTTTACCCTCTCTGTGCCAATCTGAAGAAGCCATACAATCTTAACTGTGAACTGTTGCAATACCATACCGAACACAAGAGACAGATGTTTAAGGCCTCTCAGAAAGACGTGATAAATCCATTAGTGGCTATTAAGCACAATGATCAGGAATGCAATTCCTCAGGAAATTGCTAATGCAATTGATTGGACATGTGAGGAAAGGATCATTGTACACTGCTCTGCTCCTTCTATGTTTATTGGATGCTTTTGAAGAGGTAAGGTATTAGCAGAGATGAATCTACAGTTTGCTAATACAACAGAGTGATTGCTTTGTTCTTAAAGATCAAGGTGTATGCCCAAGGTGCATCATAACCATTACGTTTTCTGGTACATCTAGGATACTGATGAAAAAATGCAGGAGACAGTAAGGCAACATGGAAATACAATTGGTAACAGTCTGAGCCTTCAGAGCATGCTAAAGAAATGGGTGATTTTGAAAATCCTTACACTCAAATAAGAACGAAAAAAAGAAAATAAATAATTGGATATGCTAACATATTCACAGGTCAAGCTTAGTCTTTTATAAACCTAGTTTCAGCAGCTCTTTAGACATAACACTATACATTGTTCTTCTGTTTAATTTTCTTAGTATTGAATTGTTCTGTCAATCACAGCAATGCTTGCCCTTGGAAACATTTACAAAGGGAGACCCCCCATAGTGATATTTATGTTCTTTCTAAGATTCTACTACACCATTTCTTACTGTTAATAGCCTGAAAAATATATATAACTGGTTTACACTTCAAATTACTCAGTTTACCTGAGATTTTTTTTCTTCTGCCAAATACACATTTTACAACTTCCTCATTTGTGTACAAGAATATAACTTGAAGGTTTCTTTTAACGGTTTTCTATAGAAGAGATTTCACTTCTTTTGTTATTATTGTTGTTCAGTTTGATACTTCTATTACTTTCCACCCTCAGAAAGAGTTACAGCACATTCAAATCATTATAATTCTTTTTCCATGATTCACAGTTCACCCTATAATTCTATTCCAAATTATACGACATATAAAATACATACTCAAAAAAATGTGTGAATATTCTCAGCTATATTTCAAACCATTCCAGCTTCTTTGGTATTTCCTTCTCAATACCAAATGTATTTTGCTCAGAAATTCCTTGAGATTGATACAATACTGGGACTCTGAGCAAGGCAACAATTTTCCCTCTCACTCATACTTCTTATTTCAAATGTGAATACATAAAGTTCTCGCAGCCCATGCTGTCTGGCACGCTGGAGCTGTGGACCATCTGACTTTTGTATTTACAATGCAAAAGTCTGATCTGTTTCTTTGAAAGCTTAACACTTTTAGGTACATGAACTTCAATTACTTTCTTTTCTTTTTTTTTTTTTTAATCCCAAACTTTAAGAATGCTGTTGTATTTCATGCTGACACCATGCACTACTGACAATAAAGCTTAGCCACACTGCTGGTCAGCCAACCATTTTTCTTCAACTGCTTTGCAGGCATTGCCATTACTGCCTGCCAGTATAACAGCACACATCACATACCTGGGAACTCTTGAGTGAAAGGAGTTGCAGTTTACGCCAATCCAATAGAAACTGACTGAACTATACCATCATCCAAAATAGCATTATTGAACTGTTCTTTTTTTCACCATGCCTTGGATAATAACAATGGCATCCAGGCACACCACAAGTCTTAGTGAGATTGTGGTAGACTTTTCAAAGTATTTTGAATATTACTCTGCATCTGCATATAAATTAAGTAACGTAAATTCTGACTTGTGTGCTTTTGTGCTACCCAAACACTTCCACTTCTTCAGGATGTAGACAATCTACTCGGAGAAGCACAGTGCAACACTTGCAAAATAAATGCTGTATAAACTTAAGCTCATCAAATACTTCCTTACAGATTTATATTTACAAACAGAAAGAGGTAACTGCAAACAGATTCTTGTGACCTGAATCTTGAGAAATACAGCTCATTATAGAAGTGGCCCCCTGAAGCCAACAAGACTACTGGTGGCACAAAGTGACAGCAATCACAGTAAAAAAAAACCCAAAAAAAAACCCCCCCAAAAAAAAACACCCAACCAGAGAACGTGAATATCTGACAACTAAATTAGAATGATGTATCACAAGTATTTCTTTATGTTGACAGAGGAATTTTGTACATGTTGTGGAAGAGTGAACTTCAGAAGAAAGAGGCTACCAACATCTGAACCTATGAAACTTCGTTCTGTTTTACCACAGAGTGAATTACGCCTGTGTGCATATGCCTGTGTGACTTAAAGATTTTTGTTCCTCATTTTCTCAATTTACATAGTCTACACAACACTTACCAGCTTGCTTCTCAGACATGTATGCCTAAAAAAGTAATACTGCTTTTACTATTGGTATCACTGCAATATAACCTCCAAACTGTGCTGAATAAAATAAGCAAATAAGTTGTTATTATTTGATGAAGCTCCTTTTTATTCCTTAAATTCATAATAATGATGACATTTTTTGTCCATCTCTGACATTATTTATGCTTCTTTGTGAAATGTATTTACTTTGTAGTTTCTAACTGAAAATAAGAAATTTTAACTATTTTTGTGCTTCAGTCATGGAAGCTACAATTACATTGTCAAGTTTGTAGAAAATAAACTCTAACAGTAACATTTGTGCAAGATACGTAAGACTTACTTCTGCCTTCAGGCATCTGACTGATTGAAATCAAACTGCATGAATACTAGTGAAGAGCAGGAAAAAGCAGGCTTAAAATTAAATTAAAACCTGTGAAGTTCACTTAGTTCTGATTTAGCTTACACATATGCAGAAAGATTAACATGTCTATTCTAGTAGCTGTCTATCTACACCAGGAAAAAGTCAAATCTTTTCCAGAATGAGAGCCAACGTTATCCCAATTACAACCACATTTTCCTCTCACAGCATGCTAAAAAGTTTGGATTTGTCATAACTGAGATTATTATCTGAATTCTCCTGCCATTTAACAGACGAAAAGCTTGCATGCAAATATTAAATTGGTCAAAAAACAGCTAGAGAACACACAATAATCAGCAGACATGAGCAGCCACAAAGTCTGAAAACTCAATTTTTTTTATATCTAGAGAACCATAAAAAGCATATTTACTGCATGAGAACATCTTTTTAAGAGGAAAAATTCTATTTCGTATATACATTACAAAAAAAGCCAAGCCACTTTTTATTACAAAGGTTAGTACACGCTGAACAGCTTTTTCTTCATCAGCTGCAGATATCTAATTTACTATTCTGAAGACTAGAAAGGAGATTCACCTAACCCATATTACTAAAACTGACTTTCACAAAACCATTATAAAAATCACTATGTTATCCTGATATCCTACAGTGGTCACAATTTTAGTGAAAAAAGGAAGATTAAAGAAGGATTTTGTGCTCGTTCCCTATATAGCTAAATCCTTGAACTAATGATTAGTCATAAAAGCTGCAGTCCATTAGCTAAACACCATAATAAGGAGCTACTATCTTGATTATATAATATGCTTTGAATGGTTGGCTATAGGAATGTAGCATTTTGAACTGATGGAGGAACATTTACTGTTTGCTAACTTTTAATGCTTATTCAACAGCATTATTTTCTAAAACTGCAAAACCACATGAGTTTCTAGAACCATTTTCCTGATTGTAAAGTCACTACTGGGACTTAATATAGCATTTCTGGTTTTTAATGAAATAGCAACAGATTTTGAAAAATTCCTGTGTTTGACAGTTTCCAGAGTATTCTTCAAGTACTAAAACAGCAGAAGACAGAAATGAAATTCACTTGAAAATATCTTTGTGGACAATTAACATTATTTTATAAAGGAAAAATGTTGTGAGAAGTCGATGGTGGAACATATGTGGAACAGTCTCACAGCTCTACACAGATCTAAAATGGTTGCTGCTTTTGCTGTATTTTCTAAAAGGAGCTATGTTGAGAGGCAGAGATATCTAATATCACTATGCATTCACTGTTTAGCCAAATCATTTTCTAGACTTCATCAGTAGGGGCAAGAGGTGCCATTCAATCCATTTCTCTGGATTCACCAGAATAAGGCTACTTCTGAAAGCAGACAGGCAAAGGGAATTCTGTACTCAAGGCTTAGCCTGCCACTAACATCAAACCACTGAGATCACTCTGGTAAATGGTGTTTCTGTATTTATTTACCGTGGCACGTCAATACTTTTATAGAACAGCTTTACATTCATCTTCCTTCCACTCATTTGCTTGGAATCCCCAGGAACATTTTAACAAAGCAAACACACAGAGATAAGATCTACTTCTTCCTTGTTTATCACTTCCTATTTTTATTCTACATTTAAGATGGTGGATTGGATCTCAGATAAATAGGCAAACCTTTACCAATTGTAGTTAGAACAGAAGGATGGTATCATGAGCAACAAATTATTACAAGTAAAATACAAAAGATGGATGGATAAGCACCTGATGTACTTCTTTAGAAATGTTTAAAAATTAAGAACAAACAAACAAAACAACAAAATTCAAAGCAAAAAGCTTAAAAAAAAAAACAACAAACAACCAAATACAAATCTTCCTATTTTTTTCCACAGGAATCAATAGCTATGCATTACGTTTCAGCTACTCACATTGTAGTTACAGGAGATGGTAACAAAGACAGCTAAATGACACTATTGCCTTTGTTCTCTTCTCTGCAGATTCAGCTGCGGGTTAAACCAGCAGTGACAAGTTGGTGTTAGCTTAATACACTGAGTGCTAAAATCTTTGCAAACCCAGCTAGAATAATTTGTTTAAAAGCAGTACACTCTGATCACCAGGTGATGGAAAGTCTTTTCCTTGTGGATGCAAACACTGATGATAAGAGGATGAAGGAGAAAGATTTAGGGCATGAAAAATAAATCTCTATTCTTTCTCTCATAGAATTTAATACTAATAATGCCCCCTCCAAACTGCAAATCAAATTTGGAATACTATATGCAGGACTTTCTATGGTATCATTTAGTTCTGTCTCACAGAACACTAACACAGCTCTTCATTTTCAGTCTAATGTGGCAGATAGAACTGCACACACATGGTTTATCGTTTTTAATTAAAATACAAAGCATATTGTGCAACATGTGCTCATAATTTATTCACTTCAGTAATGTGTTCCAAATATGTGGCTGAAAATTGTGTAAGTACAGAAAATTAGTCATATAGATGAGTTGCATGGAACTAAGAATCAGGACCAAGAGGCTGTAAGAACTTTCTCTGCTTAACTAGAAAAGACTAAACCAAACAGTTTCTGACAGTTTCAGCATAACATTGTTTACATCTCAGTTGCATCAGCAGCATCAAATCTCTGCCTCATTTTACAATAGAAAGTACAGTTTTGGTTAAAAAGTATGTCTATAGGAATTTTCAAAACAGTTACAGCAAACTGTATCAAACACCTTTGGTAATCAAACTTTTATGGAATGAGACTTATGTGCTACACATTTTTCATGGAAATACCCAGATTGTTTAATTTCCTTTGCTGTACTCTGCCAAACTACATTTCTTGTCCTCAAACATATTTTATGTTCATAGAGGTTAGAGTTACAAGCTACTATTTCATCTTAAAAATGGAGAGAAAGCAATAATAGGCAATGAATAATGGTGACTAAAAGAAAACATATAGTGTGAGTAGAACCTAAATCAAAACTGCAGCAAAGTCTTCACAATTCTTAAGTGTGGAAAGTACTACTTGTGATTCAAAACCAGTAGATGCTGAACACAGCAACGGGTGCAGATATATGCAAATATACCTAAGAGACTTTTGATTGTAACATTAGGATGGCACTAGAAGTGTAAAATTCCTCAGTATCGGATAAATTTAAGAGGATGTAGATGAAGTACCAAGAGAACTTATGATTGAAATTCCCTTTTTTTGACACATTTAAAATTGGCAACAAGCTGGAGAGCACATAAAAGGAAAATCCTGTGCTGAGAGGTAATTGAGGATGGATCCATCGACAGGATGACAGGTCAGTTTGTTTCTAATACTTGGGATTTCTAAAGCACTGTCAGTATCCTGGAGGAATATGTCACTAATGTGTTGCAGAATCTATATTTAAGTGCCAGGACACAATACGTTTTTTACACAATGTGTACTTCATCCTTTTTTCTCAATGACTAACTGAATTTATGAGCAGCTGATCCAATCAGTTTCCAAGTCCTGACTACTATTTTGCTTTATGATTTTTCAGTGCTCAAATGGATTTTAATAATACCTACTTCAGAAGCTTTGCAACTCTATTTCTCATAACCAATAAATACATTTCAAGGATTTGTATCAGTCTGGCAACATTTTAAAACAAGCCATCAACAGGCACATTTACAAACATTGTGATTTTGCTTAATGAATCAATTTCCTATGTTTTAGATTTTTGTGGGGCAAGATGGGACACCACAAAGGTTAAAAACCCCAAAAACCCTAACCTTTACTAGTGTTGCTGCCAGCAGTGGAGATGTAACACACAAAGCTGTAGATCTTATTTTCACTGCTTTAAATCATACAGAAACAGGCAGAGATTCATGATGGTTCCCTAGATCAGCATCAGAACCATTTAGTTACATTATCACTCACTGGGCTTCATCAAAAGATGCACTGCCATCTTTTTGATGCATTGATTTCAAATGCATCAAAAAGATGCATTTGAATCTGCAGATTCAAAGAGGTGATTCTGCCACTTGACTCTGCTCTGGTGAGACCTCACCTGGAGCACTGGGTCCAGGTCTGGAGCCGTCAATATAAGAAGGACATGAACATGATGGAGTGAGTCCAGAGGAGGAACACAAATATGATCAGGGGATTGGAGCACCTCTGCTACAAGGACAGGCTGAGGGAGCAGGGGGTGTTCAGCATGGCGAAGAGAAGGCTCCAGGGAGACCTAATAGCAGCCTTCCGGTACCAGAAAGGATCTTACAAGGATGGAGAGAGGCTGTTTACAAAGGCCTGTAGTGATAGGACAAGGGACAATGGCTTCAAACTAGAGAAGAGCAGATTTAGGTTGGAGATTCAGAACAGATTCTTTACTATGAGGGGGGTATAACCCTGGAACAGGTTGCCCAGGGAGGTGGTTGGGGCTGCATCCCTGGAGATATTCAAAGTGAGGCTCCATGGAGCTCTGGGCAGCCTGATCTAGTTGAGGATGCCCCTGCTGACTGCAGGGGAGTTACACTAGATCACAGGATGTTAGGCCTTTGGAGGACCCTTCCAACCTGGACCATTCTATGAGTCTATGATGTGCCCCTCTGAACACAAAATTCTCCTTCATTTAAAAGATATACTGGAAATATTTCAGAGCAGAAATGACCCCTTCTATAGATAAAAGGAACACCTTCTGTCCTAAAAATCAGCTTCAGCTCCCACACAGCTGATCATCAGGGGAGTCACCAGCACAGGTATTCACAGCAAACACAAGGTGACCATACACTAATGATATCATGACAGAGCCAGGCAAGCATCATACTGAGATTGTTATTGGCTGCCTAAGGTATCACTAGGAAATATTATTACTACCTTGAGCAGATTACAAAGACTGTCATTCTAGCCCACTCATCTGTTTCAGATTAGCCAGTTAACACAAATACCATGATAGCTTTGTTAATGATTTGGTTTATATGACATTATTGATCACAAATTGTCATAGCTCTGTTGTATCATTTCATCAGACCTTTTCATGAGCTTTAAAAATACACAAAAATACAACTCCAGGCACCTTTCTAATTGACTCAACATCAGATCAAACCTCTACTAGCAAAGGTTAATGAAAAAGCTGTATCTATGAGATAAACCAAATCATAAAGTTATGCCCAAATCCATGCACCTTTTAGACAGAGATGTTGAATAAACATCTGATGACATTTATGGTTTATTGAAATGTATGTTTGCATACAGGAGATTAAACACATGACATTCTTCTTTTAGTCCTATGATACAGCAAATCTAAATAACAGCTTCAATTAAATCTTGAAAACAGACTTTTGGTGTTACTATTCCCTTTCATGCCACAAGTCACAGAAAAGGCTTTTAAAGTCTTTTCATATAAATCAATAATCTAAATTATGAAATCTATTTAGCACATATTTATTAATATAGTAAAGATTTATACAGAAATATACCTCTAGAGATTCAGTTTACAGTTATAGGCACTGCAACTTTATCACAAGTCTCATAACATTCAACTTTTCTCTTTCTCAGCAGTTCATGATATGGGAGTCCTCACTTCACATGAGAATTTAAAATTTCAGCTAAAACCAAACAAATGAGTTTCATGAGCGAGAAGAATTAAATCCAACATTAAGAAGCAAATACAATACTTTCCTACATATTAACCAAATTTAATGTTCCCTTTCTGACAGGGCAACAATCATTTGTCCTTTCTACATACATGGAGAGACTGCTTAGCATATTCACAGATGCAGAGCAGAATCATATCACTAGGTAAAAAAGAAAAAAAAATAATGGAACTGTATCACTTGAGTACTTAATTGTCAAGAGTGTAATTTCCTCTGTTTTAAAAACTTGCTACTGTAGGCACTGATATAGCAAAATGGAAATTTTGATCAGATTTGAAACTTACTGAACTTGATTCACACTAATATCTCGATTTGATTTCCTACAGCTGGTCTGAAGAGGAATAAAGAGATGATTAGATTGGAGGTTGAAAAATTTTCAGCAGGTGGAACTAGAGAGCAGGGAAAAAAAGCCCTGTGCTTGCTTGTACATGAAGCAGACAACGTTGGGGGGTGATCTTTTCTTCTTCTTGAAAACCTATTAACAGCTCTTCTTAAAAGCATTATCAAAGAATCATTTGCCATGCTTTTAGTAAGTTATGTAAGGCCTATGCAAAACAATTATTGTGGCCCTCCAGTATCTGAAGGGGGCTACAAGAAAGCTGGTGAGGAACTTAAGATGTCAGGTAGTGATAGGTCTGGGGGAATGGATTCAAACTAGAGGAGGGAAGATTTCGATTAGATATCAGGACGAAGTTCTTCACCATAAGGGTGGTGAGACACTGGAACAGGTTGCCCAGGGAGGTGGTGGAAACCCCATCCCTGGATGATTTAAGGCTAGGCTGGATGTGGCTCTGAGCAACCTGATCTAGTGGAAAGTGTCCCTGCCCATGGCAGGGGGGTTGGAACTAGATGATCTTTGAAGTCCCTTCCAATCCTGACAATTCTGTGGTAATATCTACGTTCTTAAGAACTCACTTCTTTCCAGTAGGACAGCCCCTGTTCAAGTGCCCATCTCATGTTTACCTCCTTGTCTCTGAAACATCACTACTTTCAGTTTAAATTATTACATTCAAAAACCTCCTCCCCTAACACCAATGTTTCAGATTGAAGTAAGATTCCCAACACAGCTCTAGCATTGAGTATTTCAGCTAAATTCTTGCTCCGTCCTTTGGCAACTGGGACCCAGCGCTGTAAGAGCACAGAAAGTCATCTCGCTGGAAGAAGACAAACTGCCTCAAGACTGCTGACATACAAAGTATGTAACACAATGCCCTATGATTAACAGTATGAATTGCATATGCATTCTGCTTCTTCCTTACAGTGTCAGTAAAATGACATATTTCTTAGGTATCTGTATTTACTGTCTCTTTGGCTGACCTGCTACTTCAATTAATTGTTTGGCTGGCTGTAAAAGACCCATCACTTAAACGACACCTTTCCTAGTCGTTCTTCAAAGTCGAGTCTGAAAAGATATTTCAAAGATAATTAAAACACTTTCAAACATTAATAATTCACTTTGTTGCAACAGAGATTTACTTCTTCGTTAGCAGCCACTGAAAACCACTGAGAAATAGATGCATCTGCAAGTATCTTTCCTAAAACATTGAAATCAACCCTATAGTATGTATGAAAAAAAAAAACGTTACTAATCTCATGACACAAAGCTCAGTCCTGCATTGCCATGATAAAAAGCATTAGACTCCAAGTTAAAAATACACACTCAACCCAAACATTCTGATCCAGATTAGTGTTACTTCTTTGCAATTTCATTAAAACTTCATTTAAATAATGTAAAAGGAACAATACAATAAATAGACTCCTTTCTAAAAACCTAGCCTGCATCTCCAGTTGACTGAATCAATTTATAATATAAAAATTAACTCACTCACATCTACACTTCATTTCTTAATGGTTTACTTCCCTTCAGACCACAAACACAAACTAGAAGTTACTCAGATAACATGAGCACTTCTGCCCACAAAAATGATATGCCAATAAAAGCAAACTGAACACAAGGATTGTGCACCTTTACAGTACAGATTCACTCAGAGGTGAAGAAAGCTTATTCTCTCCTCTACCTTAAATGCAGCAGTCATGCCCTCACAACATTTTTCTTGTGAAACAGACTATGTAATAAAGACAAACTGATTCTTGTCAGCCCCAGAAGTCTGTGAACAAATATTTCCAACACCAACATGACCTCAGAGGTCACAAAACCAAAAAGAGGATCAAAGTGAGGTCCTCTTTTTATACAGCAAGAAGCAATAAATAACCCTCAAGCATGTCTGTTTTTTCAGTAAAGTTACATGTGTAAGAGAACAAAGCTCACATTACACAAGACTGTATGAGCCTACAACCATGCACAGTGCCCTGATAAATTCAGAGACAACAAATATTTTGAAGGTGGGATAGGGAAAACGTATTTATTTTTCTCTCTGGAGTCTTAGAAAATTGGAATCATGTCTGCCTACATCTACATACTTCAACAGAACAAAGAATATATTCCTTTGCTGAATACTTCCTGTTGTACTACTGCAAAACCCTTACTGTGGAAATAGTTTCCATTGCAAGACTGTTTGGCATGACCGCCATGCAGCACGGCCTCAAAGAGCTACTGTCAAGTTTGAAGTGACACTGCACGTGTCTCACCCCAGGACAAGTAAAGAGCAGTGGCAACTTTCATCTCTAGTACCAGACAATTCTGCCTCCAGGGCAGGCCTCTAATTTCACAGCAGATATTTTTTTCATGTCAGCCCCACAGTTCGGCATCCAAAGCCCAGCAAGACCTCCTGCCTAGAGTGACACAGCTGTGGCTTCAGTGCACAAACCCAGGCCAGGTTGTGCCTCAAGGCAGGCACTACAACCACACTTCTCTTTGGAGCAATGGTTTAACTGCTGTTTCCATCACAGCTAGGTAGAAAGAGCTTTGTCTGAAGCAGAAGACCCCAGAATTACACTGAATAACCATCCTGGTAGACATGAAGTCCCCACTGCAGCAGGCTGACATGCCAGGGTGGTGCTGGAGATCACACTGATGGCCTGGAGGTCCTGTGGGCCCTGGGACATAACTGTCAGCACCATCACCTTCCAGGACACAATCACCCATCCATGTTGTCAACCTCAGCAGCTCCTGACTCAGTGAAGCTTCACAAAACCAGTGTTTGCAGCCCTGGTTTGGAAGCACACTAGCAAATGACACTCGGGGTGCCCACTGCCTGCAGAGCAGGTACTGCTTTGGAAGCAGACATGCTGCACATCACAGAAACAATTCAACTCCCTGTTTCTGGCAGCATAATGAAGTCCCACTCTGGAGCACCAACACTACAATTTCTGCTTTTCCAGGTAAAGCTCTAATTGCTAGCCAATCTGCACTACAGGTACACTACAACACAGGGATGGAAATTTGGAGGCAGCATTGCAGTCCTTCCCTAGAAGGAAACAGTGAGAGCTAGAGAAACTAACCCATAAAAATCCCTAAGACTGGTCATATGAACTGAACCTCACTAGAGGGAAGGCCTTCAGCAAGAGGTTTCTTTCTTACAGAAACCTCTTGGTTAGTCCTTAAAAGAGTATCACAAATGAGAAACAGAGCTTCTTCTGTGAATTGTGAGAAGCCCTTCCCTGATCTCACGCTGCATTTGTTAAAATATATTTCCCACGCATAGCCTAAATTAAATATAATCCTTTGTTTTTGAAAAGATGAATTTTCTTTTCTAAGCCTGCAATAGATTCTTCTATATGTATCCAAAATAAGTAAAGCTTTACAGTGTAGTGATTAAAATCACACCATCTGAGGTAACTGCATATGTAAAGGCATCTATTTACCTATAAAATTATTTCTATAAATACATATATTTATATACACTTACATACCTACATTTAAATTGACAGCTTGTAGGACTTTCACAGATATGACACTACTGAGTTGAAGCTATGGTTACTCATGCCTGGGTTTAGTGCATTACAAGTGTTACAGCTGTTTACATTTGACTGGACGATCTGCTCTTTCAAAGCCACAAGGACATGATCTAATTCAATTATAAACCACAGCTGACCTGTGAAGCTCTATTAGCTGAACTTACAAAAGAACAACCAGTACCACCAAATAACTCAGTACACACAAGTCAGATTTTCATGGTTCACGTGTCATGTTTCACCGGTCATGGAGATCGCTCTAAAAGGAGATTTTGACAGACTAAGTACAGTATGTAAGATTAATAGAGCAAACAAACCCAAAATAACACTTTTCTTCTTGTAAGTACAACAGTGAAGTGATTTTTTTTTTCAGAAAATCTTTATACCACATCACAACATATCTTTCTCAATGGAAACAAACACTTTTTCCTCCCAATGCACTGCCTTTTCTCAAATCACATAAAGTGCTATATACAGTACTGTCATGTTGTTTGCAAAGATTTCATCAAACAATCTATATCAGTTTGTAATTTATGAAGAAATGGAATTGTCTTTGTAGGTACTGTGTATAAACAAGAGGAAAACGATCAAATATCCAAGAAAATATTTTCAGTTTTTTTTTCCCATTGGGAGCAGTGGAAAACATAGGGGAAATCAAAGCACATGTAATTCTGAACGTTTAAAATGTTATTAATTCATTGTATTACATTGCATAGTTCCCAGCAATCCAACACTGCAATCACACAGCATCACTGCAATCACACATACATACAGGAGCAAATGTCTGGTGTAAAATATCACTGATAAACAGTAATAATATTAAAGCCAAAAGCTAACGGGCATTGTATCTCTGGAAGACATTTCAAGACAAGAAATTTCAGAAGCAGCAGCTCTACAGCCAGCTTGAAATTACTGTGCATTATATAAACAGCTACAATTTTTTCCTCTTTATGATGTACTTATTCATATGAACCCAGCAGTAAGGCTATTTACATACTGACAAAGCATTCCTTGAGATAAGGGGAACAGATCTGGTGTGTGTGTGCATGTGTTTGAGCATGAGTATGTGTAAAATTTTGCTTAAGCGAGGCATATCCCAAAATTCTCAAATACTCCCATTAACTTGAGGTGCTTAGTATACAGACTCTTAAAATTAACACAACCTTGTCTGGATAAAATGACTGCACTACAAGTTTTTGGCCTGCATTTGTAGAAACACTTTTCACTTCAGTGTGAGCAGCGTCTGGTTCAGTGTTTGTGAAAATGAGACCACATGACTTTATCACACCATGACAAGAGTTCGACCCATTGCAATCTGAGAGGTCCTTTTGAGGTGCAAAAGGCCAATAAAAGAGGCTTAATTTAAGAAAATGCCACAAGACAGTTGTTCTGAAGTTCCCTGAGAACAATCTTTCCAGCACTGACACTAGAGAGATTTCT
This sequence comes from Indicator indicator, assembly GCF_027791375.1. Taxonomy (NCBI): domain Eukaryota; kingdom Metazoa; phylum Chordata; class Aves; order Piciformes; family Indicatoridae; genus Indicator; species Indicator indicator. Next base: position 10,959,866 of record NC_072034.1, on the reverse strand, counting down.
GAGTGGTAAAAGCTCTCATTTTTCTTCTTTCCATTGTGAGTTAGCAAGAACCTGAATTTATAATAGTAATCTGTCAAAACCCCTAGATTTAAGGAAGAACTTTAGTCACAATTTCATATGTATGAAAGAACAGCTCCTGCACAAAAGAAAAACAACTGATTTTTAGGTATCTGCACAGAATTATTGCTGACAGAACAAGATTACTATTAAGAGATGACTTTAAAACAGAAAGAACGTATTTTAAAAACTGATTTACTGCAAGACTTGAAGCCCACATAAAATAACATGATACTTAGAGATGTCATCCTAGTGCAGTTAATGTTGCAAAGCTAGAAGCAGGGAAAAAAAAAAAAAATCCCTCCCTAGTCAAAGCTCTTAGTAGGGTGATAAATACTTTGGAAGTGATTATGCATTTGCCAAGAGAGTCTGTTTATTTAAAGCCATTAAGGGAGAGCATAGCTGCCCATGGATATTAAGATTTATCTCACCTGGTTTTAGACTCTGGCACTAGAGACATCCGTTTCTCAGCTAATCACCCTGAGCTCTCTAAAACTGTTGAGAATAAGCAGGCACTTGGTGTAATGTCTGCAGCCTGTTTCAGACATCTACATCAGTATGAGATAAACATCTCAGAATGTCCTGTTTTCCCCCATTTATTGCAAAAACGATGGTAAGAACAATAAGCTACTAGTCTGGTTTAAAGAAAAGCAATGTCTACAGTTTGGTGGGATGTCAGTTCTAAAAGGTGAAGTTGACTCAAATCTAGCAGGGTTGTCAGTACTCTAGAGAAGGCCTGCTTCCTCTGCCTGATCTGGGTGATACAGCTTAAGGCTAAGCATTCAGACAGAGAAGTGAACTAGGTATACAAAATGATACACTTGAAGGCATAATAGAAGCAAATTCTTGCTCCTTAAAAAGATTAAAATGTTTAGTAACTTAATGCCACTACCATTCAGAAAGTTAGTTAGGGTCTTAGAATACCTTGGCCACAAGGCTAGGAGATACTAGTTCATCATAAAGGCCAGGTTGTTCTTGATACATGGATAACTAAACCCCACATTGAAAATTACTCAGTAAATGTTCATCCACATTTAATTCAATATACAGTGAGCTCAGGAAAGATACATTCACTTTTGGCTTGAGACTTCTACAGACTATTTACTTCTAAACTGAAATTATTTCTGTGCTATTGCAGCCCACTGATATTCAATTATTAATTGTACATTATCAATTGCTGACATGGTTAGTCAGCTGAGTTTATTTATGCAGGTATTGCTAGTATGACAATTATTTCATCAACTTTGTTTACTTGCTTTCACTGTTTTTTGATCACTCCAACTGAACAATGCACGTTTCTGGACTGTCTAAGTTTTGTTCTACCATGTATTTTAAATGGCGATTAACAGCCACACCTCTAGCCTAGTCTGAATGGTTTCCATCAACCATAACATGGATCTCACTGAGCTAGTCTGACATTACAAGCAGTCCTTATCCAAAATTTTGAAGCACAAATAGTAAAGATACTCTTAATATTTACCAAATAATTTATAAGTACACAGCAAACATTGCAAAGCATCTATAGATATGCTTCAACTGCATCAACACTCAGCTGAGTTCTAGGTGGGAATAACCTAAGTGAAATTACTTTTTAGGGAGCTGTAGAAGATGCAGAGTCTACATGAATCTCTGAGTGAGCATACTTGAAAGAGATTAACCTTAAACTCATGTTGGAAAAGATTCATTTTGCTAGACTGGTCATAAATGGAATTATATGCTTCAAGGATGCTGGAACTTTGATACTAACTGTCATCAAGTTGAACAGAGGGGCACAAGGGTACAAAGCAAACGTACTGACCTACTCCTATCATTCACTGCTCACTACTCACAGTTTCAGTATTTTGAGTATTTTCAATGGCAGTGAGATGCCAGCAGTCTACCTGTTTTTAAAAGAACTGGATCAAACAGCTGCCTTTACTGATCTTGATTCCTTTTCCCAGGCAACTACAATATAAAACTTGTAGAGATTTTGTTTTATGTAGCAAGAATAAACTCATTTGATTCAAGTTGCCAAATTAGACAACTGATTTCTATAGTAGCAAAGAATACCATAATATATACAATGGCGTATTATGGTGAAGAAGACAGAAGAAATAATCTGTTTAAAGTGTAAATTGTTTCAAGTCATGATTTTTAATAAAGAAAAAAATAAGCTAAATGCATGTCAAAAATATAATTTTATTCTAAAGAAATTTCTTTATCCATTTGGGAGTTCAAATATTTTTTTAAGCTAGGTGAATTTTCAAGCAAAGCCTAATATTTTGGAACAAGAAGTCAAATATATTGCTTTGCATATAGTGAACTGAAATGGTCATCATTGACGGTACAAACCATTTATTTAAATGTATGTGATCAAGAAATTGACAGGTACTTGCATCTGCAATAATTTTAACCTCCAGTACTGTACAATGCTCACTTGTATCTCCACAGATATACCTTACTTAGACTTGCCAAAAAGCCATGCATTATCAACAGAAGGAAGAAATGTGTGGATAGTTCAAAATATACTTTTCCTTGGTTCAAGCAGTATGATAAAATAATCTAGAGTAAATATTACATTCTCACTAACACTGATTCAGAAATAAATTGCCATATTTTAAGACAAAATTATCTTGATTAAAAATAACATGGGCTATGTGGAATCAAAATTTACATTTAAATGCATTTAATCAATGAAATGTGAGATATTGCAAGTTCAGTACTATTCAGAAAGAAATATCCTGGCTCAATAGTTTAATTAGTCACACTTGCATTGACTGCTCTTTAATCTTTGCTCTTTAACATTTACTGAAATGTCAGTAAAATGAAGGAAGACTCGTAAGAATTAAAAATTAACATTAAAATAATTAATTAAATAAATATACTAGAGAAAAATATATGTGCTGGGAATCTGTGTTTTTTTTTTTTTTTTCCTGAAATGGGAAGACCACTAGATTTCCAATGTTCCACAGTTCCAAGGAGCCTCTGCTATGCAGAACTGGTAGACAGACTCAATCTTAGAGGTCTTTTCCAATTAAAACAACTCTATGATTCTATGAACTCTAGTACAAGGACTGTGAAGTGAACCACTAAGTACACTCTGAAGCACTGATACAGCCCCAAGTTTCCAATAAGGCTAGAGAAGTGGAAAAAAAGAAGCTCCTTTACAAAGAAACTCTAGTATTTGAAGCAGCTTTATAACGTTGCAGACAACTCCTATCAGCTATTTAAGACTTTTCTCACACTTCTCATGCAATGGATCCACACTCTGTAGTGATATTTTCTGCTATAAAAACAGAGCTGGCTTTGTATCAAGGGAAACAATAAATGGTACTGTTCACCTACAAGACCACAGAAGACAGCAATGACAAAAACTTTTGCTACCTTGAGGAAACAAAACCAGAAGTAATTAGGTGATGATTAATATGAGAAGTCTACAAACACATATTCAGACTTCCTCAAGCACGGAACTGAAGAAGTAGGTTTGCAATTCAAAAGAAAGAACAAAGCCCAATTCACACCATGGGTAACAGTAATTGAGTGACAAAAAGATTATCAATGTGCACTCTAGTAACTCTTCTATTTGGATAATTGATGTTCAACTCTACCTTTGTGATTAAAATCACAATAAGCAATATAGCTCCAAGGTAATCACAACTTCAGGATTAGAAAAAGAACCACAGAACCTTCTAAATTCAAGAAAAAAAAAATCAGAGTAAAGCTGAATGTTTTATTTTGATACAATTGTAGGCTCCATCTATCAGATTTTAAATAATAAATTATGTGCCTTCAAAAAGTCCACACATTGTGGCTGAATGGATTAATAATCAAATCAACAAGTAAAGCTGCTTAGGTATCTCAAAACTCAGCACTGCTGTATGATGCACTAAGAATTTACTCTGAACATTAAACACCATGACTACCATTGCTGAAACCATAACCTTTAAAAGGGAGTGCTCCACAAGCCATGGAAAATGTTAGCCATTGCTAAATGTCTTGAAATTAGACACGATTGTTGCTTCCTGAGGGCTAACCAAATTCTTTTAAGATCGTTTGGTATCTTTGCATTATTGGGGATTCAGAGACAAATTCTAAGCCAATTTCCATTTCATTTTAGCAGTTTGAATTTAATAGGAAGACTATGCTAGTCTCATTGCTTTTTCCTTCCATCTCATGTCAGTTGGAGTGGAAGAGTTTGCATTATTCAAGGTCAATTAAGCCACGCAAAAGCATTCTAAATGGCTTTACAGTAGTAATAATAATTCTCTCTCTAGAAGGACGTGCTGAATTTGTTTTTAAAAAAAATGCCGTAGGTGTTTTGGAATTTTTTTCCTCTGTCCAAAATAACCAAATAGATGTATGAATATAATTATTTTGAACAGGTATAGGGTTTAGGTGCAAATCTTTCATGAACTGTATCCATAGCTCTTTCCTTGGAGCTACAATTTTGTGAAGTCTCACATTCTGCTGCTTGCTTTTCAGAAAAATTGTATGTTTAGTTATCAAATTACAGCAATTTTTTTATCTTGAAACTAGTTTTTCAGAAACATGCTCTAGCAGTATTCAGTCCTGAATGTAAATTATGGAAAACCTGAGGTATGTGATTTATTAATGTATTCAAAAACTTAAAACGGTGTATTTTAATAAATATTGCTTGTAACATAAAATACACTTGAAAAAAACAATCCCAATGAAGATGGTTTTACCAGTATAAATGTACCACTATTTATAACTCCTAGTCAATGAGATTTTATTTTAAACCACATAAAACTACACTTCCCCTCTAGCTTAGTTCAAACCTCTCTTACCAAGACTGGTATATTGGCCAAAGATCAGTTCTTCTCTGTTTCAGTAGTGTAACCAGCACAAAGGCCATGTTTGTGGCACTGTGAAGCCATGCTCTTGAGTATAGATTCAGTCTTGTTGTGTTCATGTTTAATATACACGGTAATTACACACCAGTTACACTGGCATTTACGTCACCCAGAGGATCGCAACTAACTGCTGAAAAAGGCAAGGAAACTACCTTGAAAAGCCAAGGAAAGCAAAACCTGCTTCTTTGCCATATCCTAGAATATGAACACATCTACTCATACATATAGTAAAAAGATCAAAAGAAAGCTATTCATTTTATATTGCTGTGATTTAGATTAAGTCTTCCATGCTGATTAGATATTTAACAAAAACCACTTGGAAATTACACCTCTTCTCACGCTCGTTGTATTTAGCCCATGTCCCCTTTAATAGAGAGCTAACAATATGTACCACATATTTATGTTAACATCACAGATCCAAGGATTCATTCACAATTCCCTCTTTGATGCAATTATGTTTGTGAAAAATGCAGATGCTTCATTGAATGTGTACATTTACAATGATGTGATATTACTCATATCTGTACAATATTTAAAGGCATATAATGCATATAAATAGAGTCCTCAAGCTACTGTGAAACTCCTAACACCTGGCAGATGAGAGAGCAGCTCATAGGAGTTTAAATACTGTACTTTAATTCACTTTTCTGAGGCAGTCAGGCTATGTAATTACTAAGTCATGAAGTTGAAAATATGACTGTATAAAACATTCCCCTTCAGATATATCTGACAGAATGCACAGGTAATGTTTAAATACTTCTACTTGATGTCTTATGCCTTACCATACACTTCTTAGATCTTCTTGATTACTCTCTTTTGTTTCTTTTTCATGCCCTTTTGCATTCTAAAGCCATTTACCTGGCCAATTACCTTGCCTCCCCTTACTCTTTTTGATTACTCTTCCATTCCCCATTGTTTTTCCTCACTTCATTTTGTTCTGACAATTGCATCCTGTATTTTCCACATGCCTTTGAGTATGCTTGATGGAAAATGAGTGCTTTTATTCTGTATTACCATGAGTCTAAATTATGGTGGCATCTAATGAATGAAGCCAGGCCTCCTTGTCATTTGGAGCAGCCACATCAGATTGTCTCACACTATGACCACAAGAAGTGGATAAAGAGGAAGTTTTGGGCATCTGCTCCAAACTGAAGTAGAAGGAATAGGAAGGACAACTTGTTCTTGTGTGCTTTCCACAGTCCTAACTGCACTTCTACGCAACTATTCCTGCTTCTCACCATTTTTAACATAACTAAGCAAAATATGATACCTCAAGCAGAAGGGCTACAGGAAGGAGAGAAGTCTGAAGAAAAATATGGACTTTTAAAAGGGTGTTTATGTTATAAGACAAGTAAACATGTATAATGCTTTAAACAATTCTTCAAATGTGGTTCTAATTTAGCTCATTAAAGGTGAATGAATAACAAAATTAATATTTTATAGCAAGGAAGGTATAAAATATTCATCATGTTATGGTATTTCTATTATTGCATGCCACGCATAATACAATCAGACCACTGGTAGGTATGATACATGCCAGGAGCTCTTCATAGCTCCTATTCATTCCTCATCACTGCTGTAGGACAGATACTGTGGAGGCCACACTTAGAAGATCATCACAAAACTATTACGGTTTCTAACAGAGAGGCTTTAATGAAACTGTGTCTGTCAGGAAAACACCAGGTTTTCTAAAACAAAACGTTTTGGTCAAAGTAAGTCAGCTTTGACACAATATCAATTGGGAAAGAATGCAAACTGAGCTAATAAGAGCTTGACTTGGGATGTCAGCAGAGGTAACTATCACGCATTGGTGTGTGTGAGGTGGTTTTGTTATCTCTTGTGCCATCTTATTTCTCTTCTGTAGTCTTCTTCTCTGCCTATGAAAAAAATCAACTTCTGTGCACAGTCACACACACACACCTGTTAAGCCTTTTTTCATAGCCCCTAAGAAAGATGGGGGGAGAACTTAAAAAGTTGAAAGTTTCACAGTATAGAAAACCCTTTTCCATGTTGTCCCTCTCACTGCTATAGTTAAGAGGTTCTATTATTGCTTGCTTTCAGAAATCCATTCCATTTCTCCTTTAGTATGCTCTCCTAGTGGTTATGCACAGCTAAAACCTGTGCTGGCTTACCAAGAAAACTGGTTAATCTAATTCTATATGGATAAAATCGTCCCATTGTTGCTGTAGGTAAAAAGGGTTGCTTTTGAGCATGTAGTACTGAAAGCATGTAGGGTATTGGGACAGCCCTTCTGGCAGCAGTCTTTCAAAGGAGTCTACCTATATTGTTCTCTTGTCTAGGTCAGGAATAACATCTGCTATATATAATGTTCATATGCTTCACAACAAACAGTTCCTAAGTGCTTGTAAAAGCAGGTATTCAGAATAGTTACATATGTGTTAAGTAATAACTGTTTCATTGCTTTCTCATACTATTTAAGTAGCATATTCTAATAAAGTGGTTTGTAAAGCTTTAGCCTAAAAGATCCACATTATTCTATAACGTGGATTATCACCCATTAGAATAATGAAATCAATCACCAAAACTACAGTGGAGTTTGCCTGTGTATTTGTATGTGTGCACAATAGTTACAAAAGAAAGCATCCATTTATAAAAATGGGCCATTTGGGTGATTAAGCAGATGTGCTCTTTGCCCTATATTGGGACAAATTTCTGAAATGAACAGTCATCTGCTTCTGCAGATGGAGAGCTCTGAGGGAGGATTAGCGCTTTCCCATTGCTCAGTGTAAACAACCTCAGTCCCAGAGAAGCACAGAACATTCTCCAGCGACCAACTGTGATCATATCAGCAACTTACTACAAAATGAATGTCTCTGAGCACATAGTAACTGGCCTATATGGTATATGAGTGAACAGAGCAACAATCTGAATAAATTTTATACATAGAAATACCTGCAATAGATTTTTTTCATTACTGTATTTAGTAAGAAGCAACAAATGCAGTTTATGGTCTAAAAGTAAATTATTCAAAGTGTCATTTATTTCCCCACACATAAAGAGAGGAAGAAAATCCCACACAATTAGTCCAATGAGCACTGAGAAATAATTTAGTTCTTTAAATGATGGTTACTGAGCCAGACAAATAAACCTTATAATCACAGAGGTAGGAGGAAATGCACTACAAATGAGAAAGGATTAGCAATCTGCCAGTTTACTGCCTGATCACTAGGGCACAGTTGACACTAGTTTGTATTACAGATAACCACAGAGCCACAAGTGGTAAGATACCAATTACAGTAAGTTTACCCACAACCAGAATGTAACTTTCTAATATCTCATCGAAGAAACAGAATGATACTCTTATCTGAATAATTAAGACATCATGTAAAGACTGAGCTGCCAAAACAACCAAATAAAACCAATCCTCATCATAGCACTTTGGGGGATGAATTTATAGTGCATTTGCCTAATGAAAACAGTATTGCATACTTCAGAGTAAAAGCAAGGGATTAAGGAAGACTGCATTTAATCCTCAAAGGAGTTTGGAATTTTCTTACTGCAAACTGTAATACTGGCTTCATTCCTCTCACTGTGGATGCTCTGCAACTAGCAGGGTTGAAAATTTGTAAACACTCAAAATTACTGTTGGAGACCCTTCGCTCAAAGCCACATACAGAAATATAAGGCGAATGGGTTTTAGAACCCCTGGGGAATATGTTGACATTTCTGTAGCTGAAAAAAACACTACAGAGAGACAACAACAAAAATCAAAATAATTGATGAGGATCCTATCAAACTCACTTGCCAAGTTTATTGCAAGCTGGTAATTAGTACTCAACAACAGGAGGGTACAACTGACATTATAACTTCACATTAAGAAATTAAGGAAACCATCAGAGCAAATATTACAGGAGAACAAAATAAAAATAGGCAAGAGAATTGGGTATCCATTCCTTAAATTCAGTATTTTAAAAAACCTTCTGTTTGAGGAAATTTTCCTTGCTCACCATTTTTTCCCAAAAAAATGCTTATTTTTTCAAAAGAATAATATAAGCACAAATACATGGTAACTAGTGTAACTGTTATTTAAATAAAGTTAAGCATAGATTTGGAGAGCCTCCCAAAAATTCTAATAAAAAAAGAACGTGATCCACTACAATTAATGCTCATTCATCAGCACCAGATTTGTGATTGCTAATGCTGCACATCAAAGCAACTACAGCAGGTAAACTTAAACTTGACATTTAAAGTGATTTGAGTAAAGCTAATTACTTGATAGAGAATTCAGAACTACATGTGTGAACACAGGGAAGATTCTTCAAAAGCTTGTATAGTGCAGCTGAATGCCACAAAACTGTCAGCTAGAAAAATATACTTAACAAGAAGTTCCAGCGCTTCAAGCCTACTTGTTCTATAAACCAGCACTCTAAAGAGAGTACTCTATCTGCAGGAAAAAGCCAAAACTGCTAAAAGAATGATGAAAAGAACTACAAAACGCACTCCTTCCTCTAGAAAAAGTAGGAAGAAAATGCAATACAAATAATCCTTCCCTAGAATCCTTTGACTGGTGTAAGCTGGCACCGCTTATGAGTCCATGTGGCTGCCAAAGTTGAAGCAAAAGGGGAAAGGTGCTATCAGAAGATACAGATATAAACACTCAGGTATCTGACATGTTTGAAGGCAGACTCCTGAGTCTGACTGCTAAATACATTCTTATCTCTTTTTTTCTGCCAACACAGAGAGGTGGCAGGGACCTCCTGGTGCAAAACTTTGTGAAGTGCAGCATTGACTGAGATCACATACAAGACTAGAGAGAAGATGCTAGAAGTAATTATCGAGCAATTTCACTTGTGGTCACAGTGGAATAATTCTTTGACTGAACAGAGTCAGGAATATACATGCATATGTTCTGTTTTAAACCCTTTGTCTACTTAAAAATACACTTTCTTCACTATTGCATTGGTATATGACCATTCACTTTGTACTATGCACCCTCTCTTATTTCAAAAACAATGATAAATATCCTAGTGCTTTCAGTCAAAATACAAATTAAGTATCTACTACATTTTCTGAAAAGCCTATCATAACAACAGGGTTTGTAACAAAAGCCACAGGGCCTTGCTTTTACATAATACTGGGGAAACCAGCATCTCAACAGATAATCAATCATTTGTACTCTCCTGCCTTACCTGTCCCTCGGTTTCTAGTCGGATCCGTGTATGTGGATCATTCTCCTCTTAATTTTGTGGCAGCCTTTATGTAGGTCTTATATAAAACCAAAAGTGAGCAAATTAAGGAGAAACAAACCTTCATTGTGGAATAGATGCATGCAATAAAATCTGTTTTGTAATATTTTCTATTCATCTTTAGACCCTCTGCTGGGATCTTTATCATACTTCAGACCCACACTGCATTCTGCCTTCCCATGAACAGACCTGGTCACCTAATGAGGAATTAGTTATACCTTTCAAAAGGTTAGGATGACACTGTTTTTATAGAACAGAAAGGAAACATGTACCTAAATCAGCATTTGGTTGGGAGAAGAAAACGTAAGTAATGCATGACAAGTCAATAGCTTTTGATAGCCTTCGTGCATTCCAACATGAAACTGCCACATATTCAAAAGAGCTCTCTTAACAGGGTTGAGTTTGGTTTTTTCTTTTCATCCACTGATGATTGTCTAGTTTCATCCTCTAATAATTCCAGTCACTCCAAGTGGAATTTACAGGAGGGTTAAATTTGGCCTCCAGTGTCCCCTGGCTTGCAGTGAGAATGACCCACCTTTCCTGGCATTTGCTGTATTGTATAGAGAAGCATGACTTTCTTCTCTTTCAGGAGTCTTTTGAACTCGTATAAAGTAGCTGTTCCCAAGTGATTACTTCCATTCTCAACTGATGTGACAAAAGATCATCACATAAAAAAAAAAGTCCCACAGTGATTTTTCGTTTCAATACATAGGCATTGCTGAAAACATAAATGCACATCTGCAAAAGCTCTTATCACTTGCCCTTTTCTGATACCTGTTAGCACCACAGGAAAGTAAGGAAAAGGAGCATATTAAAGCCTTCTGCATCATCAGGGTGAATCACTCTTTTTCCTTTTATTATTACAAGGATGCCACTGATAACCAGAGAAAAAGAAGAACATACCTGTAGTTCTTCAAATTGTTACAGTTTAATGTAAAATCTAGAAGGCAGTTTAAAGGGGAATAAAATGAAATAAATCCACTTACTGGTGAGCGTGAGTCTTCACTTTTTCCTGACTTTTTACACCACTCCAGACAGGAAAGCAAACGTCCTTCAGGCTTCTTCTCCCTCCTTTTTCCATCTGGGCATCTCTTTACTTTTTGGTGATGATGAGTCCTGCAAATTCATATTTCTTAGATATAGTGTTTGAGTGGGTGGAGCTTTCTTTACTGCGAATTTTATGTAAGTATGATCTATGTTCATTCTTATATAAGTAGGAAACTGAGCATAGACCACCTCATTGTGTGCCCATTTCTACGCACACTTTTCACCAGAAAACTTACCACCTGATAGTTTCCAAAAGATATCCTCTCACTACAGCAAAGTAACTGTAAGGAAACCAAACTTAATTCAAACAACTTCACAGGCCTTTATCATTCAGTCAGCAAGCCACCTTAGGAGGCCATTAGTTTGGCTTCAGATTGGATTAGAACCACTTTCTGCTTTCAGGTCCACACTATTAATGCTACTTGTGCATTTTAGATATTCATTTAACTGCGAAATTCACAAATAATCCCGGAAGCTATGACTGCCTTCAATAAGCTGACATGTACAGAACCTGGCTTTTTCTACCTTATTCTTACTCCTCAAACCTCAGTTTGTATTTCTTTCTACTCAGTAGCCTGTTAAGGGAAGGAGGGAGGATGGTCAAATCTGTAGGTTATGCAGTTAGGACACTATCATAGCAATGGGATACAAGGGGTCTCTTCTTCCTCACATTGGGGAGATTCTATAGCCCAGCTTTTCACTTCTTCAGCAAGTTTTCTGATCAATAGACTGCTTTGTAGGAGATGGGGAACATCTTCCCTTGCTATGTCTCAGGTCAAATTCAATGCTATTTGTCAGGGTTGCATTTGACTTGAGGTTCACAAGGCCTAATAGATTTGCTCTTTCAGCAGATTTAAAGAGGTTTAAACTTTAGAAATCACAGTTTAAGTGCCTATTTCTTACATGACCTTAAGCATCTATCAGCTAGAGCTGTAAATTTCCAGAGCATGTGCAGCAATATAGCTTTATTTACCAACTATTCACAGATGTTGCCAGACCAGAACACCTTAGACTGCAGCATGTTGAATTCCACCTAGACATCTTAATCTCACCTAATTCTTCATTATTTATCACAGTGGCCATGAGAAGAAATACTCTTACATAAGAATTTATTTGTAAGAAGTTCACTTTCCACAGTAACAGAAAAATAAATTAGATTACTTCTTTCTTCAAACATCAGCAACTCTGTGCTTGTAAATTGGTGATGGATAAATACTAAAGCAAATTTTCATAACCAGTTTTCCTCATAACTTACCTATTATTTTATGGATCCATTAATTTGGCAAAATAGTAACATATATATCATTGATATGATCCCTAAGTCTGTTTTCCACCTTGGCAGAAGATGATGTGATTGTAACCAGCTGAACTGCGTGAGTTAAAGCAGTATCCAGCAGATATCCTCCAGATGAACAAAATTATTCAGGTTTTAAAGGAAGCTGCAGGTTTCTGATTCAAGATTAGAATATCAACAGGGAATTAAAAAAAAAAAAAAACAAAAAACTAGCAGAGACATAGAGAAGACATTTGTAGAGCAAAGAAATAAATGGATCAATTCCAAAAATTATGAACATTTTAACAACATCCTGACTGGCATTGTAAAATGAGGAAGAATGAAACTTTTTCAGATACAACATCAAGCAATCAGAAGTGTTACCAACTCTACTTTTCTCATCAGTACATGAAAACCTAAATTCTTCTAATAATCAGGTATACACTTGAGTTTGAGATGTCAGCTCAGTGTTGGTAATTTTCTCAATTGTCATCCCCTGTCTAAACAGCCTGTAGTGAAGAAGGTGACTGAGAAGTTTATGTTAAGCAGCTGTTATGCCATCTGGCATCTTTGACTTCTGCGACCCTTTTCAATCTGGCTTTCAGCCTAGGTAAAGTACAAATACTACATTGGCTTAATTGGGCTATGATCTCCTCTTGGCAAAATACAGAGGTCAAGTTTCCGTGCTGATTATTGTAGATTTGTCAGCAACCTTTGTTAACATGAACCATTAAGTTTTGTTGACTCATCTGTAGACACTGGCAAGGATGGCCAAAAATCAGTGTAGGGACTCTGGTCTCTCCTCTCTGGGAGGTCTCAGAGGGTGATGTCAGACAATTGCTCATCTGCCCAGAGGGTTCTCATGAGCAGGCTTTTCCATCGTTCCACTCTGTTGCCTTTCTTGTTCTATGTTTATGTGAAGCTTCTCAGGGAGGAAGTGAGGCTGTTTGGGGATGTCATCAAAATGTATGTGGCATTTACCTTTGTTCATTGTGCTTTTTCATCTGATGCAGATGGTGAAGCTGACCTATCCACCAGCACTTGACTAATTTGGAGATCAGGGCAAACGGACTGGTTCAAATTCTACTTCCACCACTTATTCATGTTCTTTATAAAGCTGTTAGTGAGCGTGGGAAAGCAGAAGGTGAGGCTGGTTTAGAATCTGGTAAGACACAGCTGCAGGTTTAAAGTTCAAAAGAATTATTCATCTCAATTATATAGAAAGGCTGCTCTCAAAAAAGAGAGCTGCTAATTTGAAATTAGGAGAAATTAAAACAATTTCTTAGTTCATAAGGAATACTTCAAACCTGAAAACGTGAATTTAGCCATTTAACCTATTACTAGACTTTTCATAGAATGTTCTTAGAATTCTATCCAAGATATGTGTAGCCATATTAGGGTCAAAGTAGCAGTATATTTTGGCTTTTTTGTTAACATACATAAAACACATCTTGAGTTCAGAAATGAGGAGTTGCATAATTGAAGCTGCTTATGAGGTATTAAATGATTCATTATACAGTGCTGGAAAAACAAAATTGCCAGTGATTATTTGCTAATAAAAAAGATACTAAATGATTGTGAAAATTTAGGCAATTACTGAATTATTCTGAATTATCAATACCTTACTGCTGAAACAAACAAACAAGAAAAACTACCTGCTTGTTCACTCACCACTCTGCTCAAATAAAGCTACTATTCATCAATTCTTTAGACTTCCCTCATGGAACTTGTACATACCTCCGCATCACTTCCTAAAGCACCTGGGATAAAGCAGCAATATCTGAGTCTTACGATGTTTATCAGTTAACAGCTATCCTGTGAAATCTGCCACTTGGTTTGTAGATGTCACCAAATACGACAAGAAAACTCACTAAAATCAATGAGCTATTAGGAAGCCAGATATATAGAATCATAGAATCAAAAAGGTTGGAAGAGACCTCAAAGATCTTCAAGTCCAACCTGTCACCCTACACCTCATGACTATCTAAACCACAGCACTAAGTAGTACGTCCAATCCCTCCTTGAACACCTCCAAGGATGGTGACTCTACCACCTCCCTGGCCAGCCCATTCCAAAGGCCAACCACTCTCTCTGTGAAGAACTTTCTCCTCACCTCCAGCCTAAACCTCCCCTGGCGCAGCTTGAGACTGTGTCCTCTTGTTCTGGTGCTGGTTGTAGCCAGGAGGGGTTTGGTCTCTTCTCCCAGGCAATCTCCCTTCAGGTAGTTGTAGACAGCAATGAGGTCTCCCCTGAGCCTCCTCTTCTCCAGGCTAAACAGTCCCAGCTCCCTCAGCCTCTCCACATAGGGCTTGTGCTCAAGGCCTCTCACCAGCCTCGTTGCCCTTCTCGGGACATGCTCCAGCAATTCAACATCTTTCCTAAACTGAGGGGCCCAGAAATATATATGTATATATATGGGGGATCATTCCACCTAAGCGTATCAAAGCCAGTAAAATTCAGAGAATACATGCCTGCATCTCACACAGAATCACAATTTCTCTAAGAAGTGATTAGCATATTCATATTTGTGGCCATTTGAGGACTGGTGCCTTTAAGAACCACAAAGAGCAAACCTCCAGAAGGTAGAATGTCCAGGAGATGTACTGGAAGGTGTAATATTTGTATCTCTTCCTGCATCCCTATAAACCTGGCTGCAAAGTTATTTTCACACAGAATCACAGAATCAGCCAGATTGGAAAAGACCTTCAAGATCATCCAAGTCCAACCTACCACCCAACACCATCTAACTAATTAAACCATGGCACTAAGTGCCTCATCCAGTCTTATTTTAAACACTTCCAGGGATGGCGACTCCACCACCTCCCTGGGCAGCACATTCCAATCACCAATCACTCTTTCTGTGAAGAATTTCTACCTAACATCCAGCCTAAACCTCCCCTGGTACAGCTTGAGACTGTGTCCTCTTGTTCTGTCACCGGTGGTGTGAGAGAAGAGCCCAACCCCCACCTGGCTACAGCCTCCCTTCAGGTAGTTGTCAGAGCAATAAGGTCTCCCCTGAGCCTCCCCTTCTCCAGGCTAAACACCCCCAGCTCCCTCAGCCTCTCCTCACAGGGCTTGTGCTGCACACCCCTCACCAGCCTTCTTGCCCTTTCCCCTCCTCTCTCCTCCTGTGAGGACATTCAGGTTCTTATCTCTTCTGGAGGGGTGGGACCTGATTGTCAGCCTTGCAGGTGCTGCCAATTAGGCCTAGCAGCTTAATTGGGGCCTGGAGTTGCAAAGGTGAATTTTGTGCTGCATCACTATGCCTTTGTGGTATGGAGTGGGCATGAAAGCCTGGGATGGTTGGCTTGGTTCTGAAGGGAGCTGTGGGTGATGCTTTGTCTTGCTATGGATTTCTTTGTATTTATATGCTTTGCTATGCTCATCACTATGTAACAGTAGCACACTAGTTTGCAAAGAGCCTTTCCATTTAAACCTTCCATTACTACCCAATGCAATTGCACGAGCATCATTCTTGTGCCCCTTTGGGAGCAATAGGCCAATCTGTCTGCTCATTAAACCACGACAATATTCATTCATGGAATTTGTTGCATATGTAAATCTCACACACACACGTTCATGTGATACTGTGGCAGTCCCCTGCTGGTCCTGGGAGTCAGAGAGTGGCCTGGAGGTCTTGGCTTTGGTGTACAGCCCCTCCTTGGTCTACAGAGTATTTGATCTCATAGCCAGAATAACTTGCACAATTAATTACATTCTTAAGCTGTACTTAAAATTGATGGTTAGAAACAGTTGTTCGTGTTTTAACTAAGTCTTATTTCTTTTCTAATTGTAACATTGCTGCAATTTTGTTTGTTTGTTTTCAGTCACCATTTTCTCCCAGAAATCTGTCTCACTGTAAGGGAAGTTTTCACAAGTGGCTGCATCTTAGAGAGACATCCTCTTCTTAGATCAGATTCACTGCTGGTTTAGCAAATATTTAATTTTTGTTTACCTTATCAGAGTTACAGAAAACTGAGACAGAGCTAAGAGAAGCAAAAAATTAAATTACGACCTGCTGATCCTATTCTCTATAGCATGGAAAAACAGATTATGCAGAAAGGCAGAAGTTTTGAGTACCACCAAACTGAAGAAAGTTTGCTATTTTTTATCCATGCAGTGTTCTGCATTTTTCTGCCTCAAACTCTTTAATGTTGCTGAACAACCACAAGAACACAAAAATTTCTTTTCAATTAAAGTTTTTGAGGGTTTGAGGTCCTTGGAGTTATCTGACACTAACAAGAATCAGAATAGTACTGGGGCTGAGTTTTTACTAGAGTATTTTCTTCATACTGTCATCAAATCAGTAAGAGAAGTAAACTCATTTTACTCATGATTGATTATTTACAATGTAGGAGCTGCCCTAGGAATGCACCATTGTGCATTTAACCATAACACAGACTATTTCCCCTTCTTTCACAGTAATTCACAGTGTTTTCTCCTTAACAGGCCCATTAGAACTAATATTCTGCCAAGACAGAAATTAGAAAGCTTTTGAGAATTTTTTTTGGCAGAATAGCTTCAGCAGTTTCTTTTCACCTTCGGAGGCTTTCAAAGTCCGTAAGTTTTTTCGAACTTTGTGGTCAACTTTAGCTTGGCTTCTTCTGAATTTTAGACCTTACTTCCCCTGCATCCAGATGACTTCCTCTGTAGTCCAGATAACTTCCATTCAAGTAGAGTCCTATGGACCCTATAATCATTTGCAAATACTGAGAATTCATTCAAAGAGTTTTTCAGTTATCTCTACAGCTAGCCTACTATAAATTTAATCTTATTATCTCAATTTAGATGTGTTTATTTAAATGTTCTAGACCCATTATTTTCATTGCCCTTATAGTTAATAGAAATTATTTTGTGATCATGTGAGTGACCACAAAATCACCAATAATTTAAAAATTAGAAAGCAAAAGCATTAAACATTTCAGCCTCATTTATTTCATCCATTATTTTCTAATTCGTTTGGTTATGCACTGGAGCCATAATTACCTTTAGCTTTCCCCATTTTCAGCTGTGATTTGGTGCATTGCTAGAATCCTGAATATACCTTAACTTGCCTATCTTATGTTATTAGTCTATACCTGTTCCTAGCAATCTCATCTTCCATGTTCCAGTACAATTTTGTTTCAATTTTCAGATCACTGAAAGGCCCTGGTAAATACGTGTTTAGTATTTTGCTCTCCTCTTCAATACCAAACAGACCATTACTGTGCCTTTAGGATGTTCCCTTTTCAAAACTGCCATCTATCTACCCTATGTTCTTTCAGTCTCAGTGAGATGTGTTCCTCAGAGAAGATCTGATATGAAAACAAAACCCAAAAGCACTTCAGTAATAAAAATGATCAATTCTCAGAACACAGGGTGAGAAAAGAAAACAGGAATTACAACACTGACATTGGTCAGCATCTGCACTTTTCTTAGTACATTCTGTCCCTAAGCAGCCCTTTAGCACTGTGGAACTATAACAGGGTCTGAGTGAACAAAGAAAAAAAGAAAGGTGACAAGTAATTAAGCATCATCTTGCTCTTCAGTCCATGAACTTCATGATGTATTCAGTGAGAGTAACACATTACTTCCTAGGACATACAGGATCTCACCACAGCTTCCAATAGTGTTGACAGCAGAGCACTCAGGTAGCTCCATATGCAGAAAGTAAAGCAGTATGAATTCTAAATCATGACTGGGACATAACTGCAGTGCCAGCTACTTGTACTTGATGCAGACTAAGAAACAGTGAATAACTTCTATTGTTACTTCTTTATAATCCCCTGCAAGTAGTTCAAATAAGCCCCTCATTTTCAATTTTCTCCCCCCTAGCAGTGGAAAAACATACAAATGTTGTTTTCAGCAAAATCAGGACACTGACACTCAAATTACAAATTAAGAGTTTACTACTTTGATGACCTCATTCTCAAGTCTTCTTCATGTTATCCACTCCTGAGAGAATGTTCTGGGACTGACTGTGTAATTTACACCCAGGCAAGGTGAAAATGATAAAGCACTAGCACTGTTTCACAGGAGGAGATAATTACAATCTAACACTGTTTTGCATCCACTGTGAATAGGTGTAAATAAATGAAGAAGATAGGACATTATGGGAGATACAGTGAATAACTTTTTTTTCCTCCACAGGAGTCTTTAGCCCTTTCAGTATCGAGAGATTAAGCTGACCACACATCACCATGACAAAAAATATTTTTAAAAATATCATATTTAACATCAAGGTCTACTGTAAAAACATTAAAGAATTTTTTTTAATGGCTACC
Source organism: Indicator indicator (assembly GCF_027791375.1). NCBI lineage: Eukaryota > Metazoa > Chordata > Aves > Piciformes > Indicatoridae > Indicator > Indicator indicator. The sequence goes on along the minus strand of NC_072034.1, from coordinate 10,941,166 downwards.
ACAATCTTTTTATATTTACCTCTAGAGATTTTTTTAAAAATTATTTCATTAATAAATTTCTAAGAAGAACTAAGACAATAACACTTCTCAATCAAGCCCTGGCATTCTCACTCTTTTTTCAAAGTTTATCTTAGTTCCAGATAGCTCAGTTACCACCACAAGTACTGTTCACTATGCATTTGTGGGAGTTTCAGATTGCCAGCTCTACATACCCACTTTCCAGTACAGTAAGGAGTGAGGGTTCTGCCACACCACCAGTTCCAGGTTACAATAAAAATCCCAACTTAGACAACTAAAGTAAATGCCAGCAGTTACAAAGAGATATGACTACTCACCTCACCATGCAGCAGCAAAATGAAAACAACCTCGACTCCTCAAACAACTAATGTACCGATCCACAGCTGAAACAAGAAGCTAATAATCACTGTGAGTCAAGCAACTGGTTTCCATCAAGCCTAACCCAGCTCACATGTGAGTCTCACCAGCAGAACAGCTGAGCACAATTTGAGTTAATAGAACTGCAACTAGCAAAAAAAAAAAAAAAAAAGGCAGATTCAGAAGAACAAAGTAAATTCACTGACACGATTTTGCTTTGCAGGGGTGGGAGCTTGTTGTGACAAAATCAGAGAACGAATTATTTTGGAAAGGATTTTTGGAAGTCTGCTGCTTCAGCCCACTGCTCAAAGCCCTGTCCCTTCAAGCTGATTGAGCCCTAGAGGGTGATTCCATTTGCAGGCCCATGATGTAACTTTTCTCCAGGCCCCAAGTGAAAATCCGACACCATCTCTGAGAAAGCAGGTAAGGAACCATTCGTCTTTTCCCCATTTTGTGTTGTCCAAATGTGTGGTGGCAGTTTTAGCGAGCTTACTTCAAAAATGTTTATCAATTCACTTAAATTGGTGCTCACCAATCTTTAATTATGCCTTTAATTAGGACTAGACACACACTATGTGATCTATAGTACAACTCATCCAAGCAACTTTTTATAATGATATTTCTTGAGCAATTGCTGTCTTCCGAGACCAATAACTTCAAAAACAATTAGCAAAAAGGCTTAGAGAAACCAGGTTTTTCTGCACACATTTTTCTTGTTAAGCTTTTCATTAAAACAGTTGGGGCAAGCAGGGAGAAAGTACAGGCAAGGACAATTTAGCATATTGTTTAATTCAGTGTAAACACGAGATTTTTTTGAGGAATTTACTCCACTGTAATTATTCTGATCTGGTATTGAGAAAGCATGTGTAGGAAAAGTTTTTTCAATCAAATGATCAAGAAAGATAATCCAAAGTGCTCCACATCCAATGTTGCAATTAATTCTCCTAAGCTTTAGCTTTATTCCTGTTAAAAGCACTGTGAAATCCTGCAAACTATACCTCATCCTGCTGTAGGTATTATTTTGTGTGTCACCAACAGAGCATAATAAAACAGTTACGTGTAATGCTGAGAATGATATTAAACACAGCTAATGCTTCCTTTGCATTTAAATACATGACATTGACCAAGAGGCTGGTTTTCAGTAGGCAGTGCAACGACAAGAATCTGTTGTGACTACTAAGGTATGAAATAATGAATGATACAACATGACAGAGTAGCATTTGGAACATACTTTTTAAAACATATGCCACAAAAGTCAAAATATGCCTACAGCAAAATTTTGCCACAATGTTTATTAATTAGAAAAACAAGATCTGATATGTGATTTAGGTATACACACCATGTGTCTTTCAGTATGTCACAGCAGACAGAACATTTTATAACCAGCTTGCCTTTCATAAAGTAAAGCTTTAATAAGATAATGCACATGCCACTGTGTACGTTACCCAAGAATGATAAATGCATTTAATCAAACTGATCAACTTTTATGATGCTATTAACATCATGAGATGTGCATGTAAACGGATACACATGCAGACATGTTCCTTCTACGTGGTAAATTTATGCTTTCAGAATGCTGCACACACAGCTGAACACCAAACTCCTTTTCAAACATTACATTTCATTTGGAACAAGGAGGCCACTCTGTTTTAAATGCTGACTTTAAATAGCTCATCATTAAAGTGCCAGCCATTTGTCTGAAAATACTAAAATGGATTTTGGATGGCTTCCAGAATCTCAAAGAATTATGTGTCAATGTAAAATGGATTATTTTTTTTTTTTCATTGACAAGTCCAGCCTCTCGATTTCATTATTTCTCTTCTTGCTGTGTTCCTACAGTACACATTATTTTGGCTTTGGAAACCTAAAGGTCAGCTTTAGGTGGTGCCAATTATACAGATAACTCACAGTGCTGTACCTTCCCATTTGTTCTGTTATTTCTGCTGGCAATGTTAAAAATGAGCAACACTTACTGTGCTGTCCAGTATTGAGTTTCCAATTCACTTTGACAGGATACCATTAGCAGTTATTCAGACTTTGGCTGGATAAAAAATTTCATTATATTATCTTTTGAGGTAATACTGAATAATATTGAACAATTTGGTTGCAGTATTGCATGCAACTCAATTTCCTCTGAAGTGACTACAAGTCAACAATGTGCAAGAAGCCTCAACAAGGCATAAAGCTCTTATTCTGGAGTAGGAATATTTGAACAGGAGAAATCAGTTTTAAAATAATAATTAACCGCTGTTTTGTTGATTTTGCAGGGGCAGAGAGGGTTGAAAATAATCAGTGATGCACAAGCATCCTACTAGACACAGTACTGTTGTGTCATACACACTGCAACTGTAAATTAATTGTTACAATATCCTAAACACTGTATTGCATCACAGAGGAACTAATTCACAGGGTGAAATTACAAAGCAACAGTCTTAATCTCCATATTGTCAGAGGTTTTCCAGTTACATGAAAAAGCAAGTGGGAGAAAAAGGAAAATTATGTTTTTTAACTTTTGGCATCCTCCTAGGCTTACGTCATGACAACAGGAACAGACTATGAATAGCCACCCAAATAATTACATTTAACGACTTTTAAAAGGCCTAATCTGCCTTTAAGTATTGACTTACATAAAAAAAGCAAACAAACAAATAAAACCCACAAACAAATAAATACAAAACAACAGCAACAAAATCAAAATTACTATTGTTTAGAAGTAAAATGAAGAATCAAAACAGCAGGCAAGATTTTTGGGTTCTGAGGTACACAGTATAAAAAGAAGGCTTGGAAGCCTTCCTCAAGTCTAATCCTCTAATACCCAAAATAATGTTATTGACAGATTGTTGAAAATTATGAAAGCAGCAAGGCTTCTCTGTTACCTGAAATTGCTTTTACTTATCAGTCATACAAAAATAGCCTGTTTTTTACAAAAATTAACATGATTTGGATATCTGTACAGAGTACTCCTGACTTCCAGAGCACGTAAAGACAATTTTTGAAGAGTAACTAAACCCCTTCATATAAAGGATAACAACTTATACCATGCCTAAGTGTGGTGCTGAGTTCATTATGTCAAACCAATTGCTTCCTTCTAAAGAAGGGAAACAAATATCCCTTATTCAGAAACCTTCCTTCTTCCCTCAATGAAAGAACTGCTACTACTCACAAATCTTTTTAACCTTCATGAAAAGTAACTGATGGTCCATTCTTTTCATAATGCATATTAAACTGGGGGCATATGTACTAATTCACATGCATGGATAAATATTTCCATCCTCCTAAATATACAAAGACTGTTGGTGCACCTGTTGACACCAATAATAAGACTCTAGCAATGCACTATCGGGTTATTAGCTATCAAAGTTTGTAGGAATCAAAACCTCTAGGCTACTCCCTGACTGTTTTTCAAGTTTTTAAAATTCTAATAGATCTACAAAGGCAGGTTTACAGCTTACTAAACCTTTACTCTCCCAACTTCTGTTCCAATAACTAGACACAAATATAACTTTGACATCCAAACAGAAGCAATTTCAAAGTATAGTTAATAACAATCAAGTGTTTCTGAAGCTTCTTAACAAGTGCATTTCTATCAGGATGTTTTCTTCACCATACAAGTTATCAGGAACGATTTGTGAACAACAGTTGGCAAGACACTTCTGTAAACAAGGGTCAACTTTACACCCTTGTGATTAAAGGAGATGTGTGAATGAGGTGCAGAAAAGTCAGTCAGAGACCCAAAAGCTTGCAGTCATATTGATGAAATTAAAGCAGATTTGCAAGAAGTGCTTATGTATGCTGACACTTGGCAGAAAGACTGGACAAGTGATGTGCAGTGACAAAAAAATACTTCATTACCATTGTATGTGTGAATCTGCACTGCCTGCATGTGTGGAGTGCTTTTCAGCATGACAATTTATTCCCATGAACTACAACTCAGGTTGTAAAAAGTGCATGAGATGTTAATAGCTCAGGAAGTCCGCAACCACCACATGAGCTTTTATGTTTTAAGTAATAACAGCATTACACAAAGCCACAGAGACACATCAGCACGCTGAAACCTGTTTCTCTGCATTCTTCCAGTCAAATGCAGACTCATTCTGATTTTGTTAGACATAGAATTGTAAAGGCAAGATGTGGCTTCCAAAAAGGTGACAGAAAAACAATGTTATATAAAGCTGTGCAAGACTTTGATTTTCATCAGTTTTGCTGGCAGCAAGGCTGTGAGACAACAGGAGTATCTACTAATCAGTAGGGAAAGAAACTGTCATGCTTTTAACAGTGCAGTTCTCAGGATATTTGGAGCAACAAATGATGTCAAAATAAAACCACAGGAAATGGACGACAAGAAAAAAATACACAAAATTATTTGAAACATACTAAAACCGATGACTTAGAAACTTTGACTGAAGAGACAGTATCACCCTTACACAGCCTCTGGTTCTGGAAAGACAAACCCAGAGAGGCACATCAAGAAAACCTCATTGGAAGTGTACCAGGATTTCTGAAAGAGATCATGAGCAAATAAAAAATGTAAGGCACACACTCAGATCACACCATCTGGATATTCTGACATCTCAGGATCCAACAGGATCTGGAAGAAGGACTTTAAATTCTTATTGGGAAGAGAAAAAAGAAGTAGCAAGCTTGTCTAGGTTTTAAGTCAGCAAAACAAAACTTTGCCTAAATTGTCATGGTAGCAAAATAAAACTGTTTCTTCTAGTCCAACATCTTAGGCTAGGAAAAATGCAATAAAAAGGTTCTCATTAATTGAGGAAAAAAAATATATATACTTTATTGCCTGGCATAAAGATTTCTGCCTCAAGACTATTTTAAGAAGTGGTTTAATTTCTAGCCAGCCATCAAATCAGGATAATTTGTAAGTCTGAAAATGTGAAATTACTACAAGATAAGCACTGGTGACATCTGTACACCTCACACCCCTTCCCCCCAATATGAGGAATGTATTTCCTCAACACCTTTGTAAACAAATGTGCACATGTGTACTGATCTTTCTTATATTTATTTTTATTTTCTCCTTACCTCTATTTACATTTCCTGCTTCAAAGCCTTTTAAGTTGAACAAAAACAGGGAGGGGTGTGGTGTGGAAGACCTTTCCTGGAGGGCCTCTTAGCAGACTACACTTCAAGAAAGATTATTTTAGTTCCACTGATCAGATTAAAGATAGACATGGATTTCTCCAAAGATATTAATTTAACATGTAGAGACACATCTAGAGAACAGGTACAAGAGACTTCATGCATTTCATCACTTCTCTGATCTTTTAATCCACATTCATGCCAACAGTCTCTCTACAGAAAATGGGATTGGGTGCTTAGGTAGGTAAAAAAACCAAAATAAATGGTTTACTTGCTTGTATTACTCACACAAGAAATGAGTTCCATGATTTTAATCATAGCTAGTAATGTTCCTTGTGGGCTTGAGATTTTTTTGTGATCCAGCCTTGAACAACTGGATGAGCTGGGGATTTATATAATCTTGTCATAAGAATCTATGCAGGAGAGATTAAAAGGTGGCTCAGCTTTGTTCAGTGAGAAGTTATAGTCTACTACCACTACCTCAGCATCACTCTAGAGAACAACAAAATCACAATACCATAAGACAGCTTTATCTCTCTCTCTCTTTCTCAGATTGGCATTAAGATGTTTATCATCATAATACTGTGGAATTAAAGATTAACTTCCTTTTCTTCTTTACAGACACTTTTTCAACTCATCATCAGGATGACACAAGTAGGTACAACTCCATGTTTTAAGTGTGCTGCTAGCAATAAGAAAAACAAAATTCCTAAATATTAAAATAGGTTCCCTTTGCTCAGCTTTCTCTTCATATTCCCAAAAGTTACTTGGCTTTGTCTAGCAAAGGTTTCTTAAAAAGACTTGATCATATATTTTTGTCTCCCAAATAAAATAAATAAATAATTGGTTAAAAAAAAAAAAACAAACCACCAAAACAAAATAACCCCACACCATTCTTTTTTTTTTCTAACTAACAAAATGATAAGAACATTAAGTTAGCTGCTGTTGGACACATTTGCTTTTTTCCTTCTGTTGCTACTACTCTGAGAAGTTTTGCATTACTTTTGCATATTCAGTCCAGTAGCAGTCTGACCCACCCTGAGGATGCACACAGCTACTATGTCCCTGAAGCACCTGAAAACACCACGTGTCTTTTCACCAGAGGTGGGAGGAAACAGAAAAAAGGTCTTGAACATCAGCCATAGGGGAACGGTCCACAAATTTTTAGCCCTCAGATGCTGTTTTAGGTATTTTCTGCTTCTGTACTAGATGTAATTTGTGTGTGTCATCTCACTTGACAGTTATGGGAATTTATTAATCGCAAGCCAAATAACCCATTTCATTTTCCCTTCTTTGGTTACCAAATCCACAGCCAGACGAGACAGCAGCAAGTTTCTCTGGCCAGGTTTACTGACGATCAATCTCTGCTGTTACTGTAGCTTGCCTGGTTGTAATGCTCAGCAGGGAGCATGTGTTCCTACATGCTTTCTGAAATATTAATACACAAAATTGTACTGAGGTTTCCGATAGCAGCAGATTGGTTTCTCAGTGGTTTTCTGATTAGAGGTGTATTGGTGATTCCGAGAAGCCAGTGGCGCCGAAATGGGTTAAACCTAATAAGGTTTTGAAAGCTGATAGCATAATTTAAGAGGGCTCAGTCACAAAGTTACAGACCTGGCTGACCCCAGCAAATTACAGTGTTTGCTAATGTTCTCTTATAGACATCTTCTAGTCGACCAAAAGCAGATATATTAAGTGAAAAATTGACTTGTGGTCCACAAAGATAGGCTAGGGTTTCTGCCTTGGTTTTGACAGTTGGTCGACTTAAATATAAAGGAGGGGTATCATGACTTCTGTTTTCACCAGGATTCTTGGGAATGCAACCTTCAAAAACATTAACTTCAGTTTCCAAATAAAGAAACATAATTGCCTGAAAATCTTTATCATCATAATCTTACACAATATATGTCCCTTGGGAAATCTTAGAATCAATTTAAGGAATGGAAGGCATGGGAAAAATCCTTTCATTTTGAGCATGATGATTATAATCATATAAGCCTTAGAATCAGTGCAACTGGAATATAAAGAAAGAGTGATTTAAAAAAGCACTAAAATTTATATTGTGCTTTCAGAATCAATGTTAATTAAATGAAGTGGTGGCCAGCTCACTGTGTTTTAAACTGAATCTTCTTACTAAATGTTTAATGACAATAAGTTGGCTTAGGAACATTTATTGCAATCTTTCAAGTAGGGTTTTACTGCAATTCTGTTTGCAACCAGGAGAAGCTGACAGCTTTAAGAATCCAGTAACTGAACAGGGAAAAGGGATTTTCATCGTTACTAAGTCTAAATTAATGCAAACAATGAACAGAGGTAAGTGTCTCATGACTCCTCTTATAATCTTGTTATGCTCTGAAGAAGGCATATGAATTCCCATGCCTTCCCTATTCAGAAATGAAAACACTTTCCTAGGCGTAGGCCAGCACTCAAGGCAACAGCAGTCAGTAGATGAAACGACTGGGTAGATGAAGAATAAAGGTGCAAGTTGTCAGCAGTGCAGATCTCAGGTTATGTGATGGTCCAGAAAGAGAAAATACAAGGCCTCTTCTACTCAGACTACAGCATCAGCTGCACCATTTATTCACTAAGACCATTTCATAGAATCATAGAATGGTCCAAGCCAGAAGGGACTTCCAAAGGTCAGCTAGTCCGAGCTCCCCACAGTCAGCAGGGACATCCCCAACTACACCAGGCTGCCCAGGACTGCATCAAGCCTCGCCTTGAATATCTCCAGGGAAGGGGCCTCAACCACTTCCCTGGGCAGCCTGTTCCAGTGTTCCAAAGCTTGTGTTGAGGGCCAATTCTCAACAGATTGCAGAGAGGGAGCTGCTCTGCTACTTACGAAACCCTGACCAAACCATTTGCTGAAGTTCAGTTTATAGTGTCAACTACAAAACAATAGTCTGAGTCAAGGCAAGGCCAAACAGACCATTTTGGTAGCTTTTCAGACTCAAGAACCTCGCATAGGATCATCTAAGGAAGCTAATTCTTAACAGCAGAGACAATACTGTCAAGGAGAAAGGCAGATACTGGCCGAAGTCACTTGCATTTTCCAAGCAGATTGTCTCTGCCCTCTGTCCCTACTGCTCTACAGACTAACTGGGCAGTCACAAACCATTATTTGCAGGCAAATGGGTGGTTGTTCAAGACTGTCTTAGGAAATGTAGGGAGGCAGGGGCATTCAGGCACTGCCTGGACCACTAATGAACTTAAAACATGCACTGTTGCTGTGAGACTTGATAATCTCTCAAAATGCCTGCCCTCAACACTTCTCCAGAGGCAATCGATTTGCATGTAAAATTCTTATTACATAACCTTCTGACATGCCCCTTTTAGGAAATGAGAATTTAAGTACAGCAAGCAATGTGAGCAGCCTGTGATGACCACATACAGTATTTGAGTGTAAACTGGGATTAAAATGTGTGAGTTTCTCACTGTCAGTGTTCTCTGTAGAGAGAGCCCACGTGCTTTCTGCAAATGAAAAACGCTCTGTTGGGTCTCCATTCTACAAATATAGGACACTCATGGTAAGATGTTTTTTTTCAGCCATTTGCTTTTGAGTTTAAGCATTCACCTGAATTCACTGCATTCATCTTCTATGCCAGTGACTATGGTGTCACTGCTGTCAGTGCTGCCTGAAGGCCCAAAATCCTTCAATGATCAAATCATCTTTTTTTTTTTCTCTGACAGTGCTTCTGGGGATACCATAGAGGTGCCAAAATTAACCTCAGCAGGGAGACTTTCAGCTCAGCTCTTAAAGTAGTCTCTCATTCCAAGGCAGGGGACTTTGGCCCATTGAAGTCAGTATATAAATACTCTCATGAACTTCAACGAGAGACCTGGGAAGTAGATTCTCTTTAATTTTCTTATTAGTCTGTATAAGTTAAAAAAAAAAAAAAGTTTCCACGTAATTCATAATTTATCGCATGAGTATGTGGGAAGCAATCTGCCCCTGTGCTGCCTCTTTAGAGAGTCCCCTGATTCTGAAATCTAAGTGTCAAGAACACAATCTTTTCAGAAAAAAACATAAAGGCACACACCACACCCATGCTACAAGGGAAAACTGATCACTGCCAATTTGGCATTGCAAAAAGACTTACAGAGAAAATAACCAATTACATGGAAAACTTTGGAACCAAACTATTGTTATTGAATCATCCTAATTTTCATAATAATGATAAATCTCAGTAGCAGGTCCAATTCTTAGAATGCAGAAGCAGCAGGATGATGCCACAATGTAAGATGAGATACATGTCTTGACACACTATTTGGTGACTGGTTTGTCACTCCTCCGGGTTGCAAATTGTTGGCTGGACAGTGAGAGTAAAAAACTAATTGCCTTTGTATTCTTGAAGCCTTAATCTGCAAAGTATTCTTCCTCCATTTTATTTTTTTCCCCCTCATACGACTGAGGGATAAAATTAAGACTGCCCTGCTGGTGATGGCAGTTCAGAATTTAGTACCACTTTCAGACAATATAATACATTTCAGTCATGATCAAATGAAATAAAATCTTAAATTACAGAGAAGTTTTGTGGTTGAAGCTGTAAAAGCTTATTTTGTGTGAAATAAATTTAGAGGTTTGTATATAAACCAGTTGGTTTTACCTATAAACCAGTTGGTTTTACCTATCCCTGCCTAAAAATATGCACAGCCAGTGTATGACTATAGATTTTTACTCCCCACTCATAACCAAAAGACCTAGTACTGTGAATTAGAATAATGGTAACTCCAGTGACAAGAACAACAACAAAATATCTAGGCTGCTTCCTAAGAATTTTAAGTGAATATGATAAAATAAGTCCCACTTCATTAATCTTAAGGCTCAGTATAGAATTATTTCATGAGGTTTTTTAACTTCTTAAAAAAATAAAATTAAAAAAAATTGTAGCCTAACAGGGAAATCATGAATCAGTGATAGCTAGACAAGATAAGGTGAGTGAACACTGCAAGGAGAGGATAACCTGGTGATGTAACCTGGAGTTCCAGAGTGCTTGAATGCCACCTGAGAAATCTGCACAGATTAGTGCCACTTTCAGATGTAACTCCTGCCTCATTATAAAATTTCACTTGAGAGAGCTCTAGGTTCAACAACTGAATGTAGAAGTAGACATTATCTGAATAGATAAGGTATCATTCAAACAAGGACTAGGTATCAAGACAACTCTTACGGGTTACACAGCCAGGCTAACACTGGCCCTCTTCTCCTGACAAGTCTCAAATTCTTTGAAGTCAAATGGAATTACTTCAGCAAAATAAAGGCAGGATGCTCCCCTCTGTGCATAATTAGGATTCTCTGGACAGATGGGATAAGCAGGATTAAGAGGTCTGAGGCAGAGGAATGACGTGAAAGCAGCTCTTATATTTGGAGACTGTTTCAGAATCAAGATTCTACATAAAAAGTGATGAGTTAACAAAAGGATAGCTGTTGCAACAACAGTCCAGTGGTAAACTGAGATCTTCAGATCAGATCAACTATTTTATTTCTCCTAAAAGATATAACATTGAAAGGTATAACAGGAACATTGAAAGGTTTCCAGGAAGCAGAACTTTGCTGCTACTTACACACATCCCCACAATTGTTCAATATGTGTCTTAAAATATGAGTTTAAAGCACTGTCTCATAACTTTTGAAGGTGCCTATCTACTGTGGAATAAAATAAATAAACAAGACTAGGAAGTGACGATTTCCTTAGGCCTCTTTCTAAGAGAGTAGACACATCCTGTTTAAGATGAACAGATATGTTTTATTTTCATGGGGGAAAGAAGGGAAATAAAATAGATTTGCTAAGTGAAGTTTACAATTTTCTTCATGAATATAAAGACAGGAATGAACATATTGACATTTCTTTGGTTTTCAAGAAGTGCAAAAATTTCATAAAGCATAGGAATTATTAGAAAACATTTAGCAAAACCTTTTTTATAATTCCACTCCTCTTCATTCTTCTATGGCTGAACTTTTCAAAGAGCATGGCTGTTTCCTCTACTTGCAATAGGAACTCCTATCAACACATGGTTAGTTTAGCCAAAGGAAAATAGAAGTGGAATTGCATATTGTTCAATAGAAAGCATAAAGACTTGCACGTGCAGCATATACTCCCTAAATGGCCTAAAAAGGAAAGTAGACTGTGAATCTTAATCTGCAATCATAAGCAGTTTTAGAAAGGTTCACTAAAGGGATACTTGCATTGTAAATGACAGCACAGATCAAATAATGGGATCTCTCCTGTTCCAAGAAAGAGCTGCAGTGAACTGACTGGAATTTCACTTGAAGGCCACCTGTGGTCCCAGTTGTCTTCCTTAATATGTGTGTTATTCAATAACCACTGTGATGCTAGTGGCAATATCCCACCAGTATTATAAAATTCCCAGTGCAATCTCTGTGTGAGTTCTGAAAACATTATGTGCACTCATGAGAGAAAAATATTTTAAAGCATACTAAATGTATATAGCATCCTTTAACCTAGAGGATTTAGTAAATTTCAGAACCTAAGTGACTTTCACAGTCTTAATACAAATCACCACCAGCTTAGGAGCATGAAAAACACTAGCCAACAGCTTGCTTAGTCATATATGGGGATGGTTACAGCAGTTTATTTAGATTAAATATTTGGAACAATTTTATTACAAATATTTCATTGCGCTTCCACAAAAAGTGAAGCTATAGATTTCTGATCCATGCTAAAGAAACAAGTTTATTATTTCTTCCTGTAAGAACTCCTGAGTTATTTATAGGGTATTCAATTTACCTTTGATGCATGAAAGTGAGTCAAGTTGGCCTGAATGAGGATCCAGAGTTCCAGAAAGTCTGGAGATAAGAAGTAGTGTTCATTTTGTATGGATGCAATTCTACTGTATTAAATTAACTTCTCTCAATATTCATACTAATGTAAGAAGAATGTCAATATAATTCTTAAAACCTTATCAGTCCCTGTACTTTAAAGCTAGCTGTTTAGTTCTCTGATAACTGTGTTCCTGTTCTTTTTATTGTCTTCAGTTCTGCAGAGTACCACAAAGGTAAATAATCTGGTTAAGGAGTCTATATCCTCATTCAAAAAGCAGTTGTACATGGTAGAAATGTCCAACATTAGTCAACTTTTAAGTTAGATTTATATTACTGATATTATTACTGCAGATACTAAGTGAATGATAAATAGTGAAATCTGAGTTAAAAGGTCAGAAATTCAAAGTTACCACCAGAATAGCACTTATAAATAGACATCAAATACTGGGATAAAAAATAAAAGAAGAAAGAAAATAAAAGTAGGACTCTGGAACAAAGGATTAAATTCAAGTATGTTTTAGATATTGCTATGAATTCAATTCATCATTAGAATTAACGTGACCCTGTGCTGCTCTATTACCTTAGACTCAAATCTTTTGGTCTTTGTGCATCTTCACCTGTCCCTCAGCTACATCCAGAAAAGTAAACCTATTTCTTTATAGATGGCATCTAAGGCAATCATCCTAACATTCAGGCACAATAATACACATCTCTAAAAGCTTATACTGCTTTTGTGTAATTGCTTGGTTAGTAACGAATTAATCTCTGTTTTTTTAATAAACAAAACAACAAACAACCATCACCAAACAAAAAAAACCCCACGCCCACACAAAACAAACACCTCAACATAGAATTGCATATTGCAGGTGAAGAAAACGAAAATCTTTAGAGGCATAACAAAATAAAATAAAAAATAAAATCAGTCATCGACTAGTGATCTGCAAAATGCAGCATTTGAAATATTAATTTTGGAATCCTGTACTGACTTTCTCATTTGCTGCAAACCAAAGGCAGCATCGTAACTATACATAGTTCAACGAATGACCTTTTATGTTGTTCAAATTTCCTGTCCTGGACAATGACAGGATGTTATCAAGTAGCAGCAGCAAGAGATCTAGCCACTTTCAAAATCACACATTACTGATTTCCCAGCAGGTGATCTATGCATCCTCCTGAGGAACATTTACACTCTACTTGTAGGTGACAGGAGTTTTCACTACTGTGAAGAGCAGCAAAATTAATTCTATTGAAGTTCAGACAAGAAAAACCACTCTTGCCAGGCAGCTACTAAGAGATACTGGTGACTGCACAGTACCATGAGCTCTTCAATAACATCTACATATAGCCCATATCCAGGGCTCAACTATTGCTGTTGCTCTGCCACCCAATGACCCCTTCCCAGCCAGGAAGGGGGATCAGAAAAAGAAGATGAGACCTGCAGGCTGAAATGAAAACTGATTTAATGAACCAGCCAGGCTAATTCCAATGCCAAGGTATACAAAGATACACTCATCCCAGCAACCCTAGAGCAGTCACAATAGACAGGAAAGCAGTCCTCAGGAGCATAATGAAAGCAAGCCCCTCCAGGGCAGACAGTGAGACTATGACATTATGGAGGAGTTACGGAGTTCTAATACATATGGCACCATGTAATAGCTAAAAAATCACCACCTTAGTGATGAGTCAAGGATTCTGAAGTAAGGGTCAGAGTCTAAATACATAGAACATGAATAACCTTCATCTTTAAACTTTGTCTCTGCAATATCAGCTAACACTAAGTCTCTAGGCTTCCTTCTTACAGAAGGATTTTAAAGTTAAGAAACTTCTCTTCTTGGTAAGAAAATAAAAAATGTTGCAACATCAGTAAGGCTGGATTAAGGAAATAAAAAGTAGTAGGATTTATTTGATCACTAGTTAACAGAAAGAAAAAAGTTTCTCTTGCTCAGTTTCTGTTAAGATAGTAAGAGCCTACCAAAACCTTCAAATGAATCACAGAAATCCCAGCTGATATATTCTCTATAATATACATTATAAATTTGCCCATACTACTAATTCTGTTGCCAGCTACTCACATTTCTGCATTTTAGATCTTCCACCTTCTGTCAAGCCACAAAATTTTTGTTTGTTTGTTTTGGTTTGGTTTTGGGTTTTTTTGTTTGTTTGTTTGTTTTAGTGCTGGATTGCAAACTGTATTTAAATAGCATTGTAGGTTTAACCTCAGCAGGTTAGATAGGTGGAGAGTCTGACTCTGACAGCCAAAACAAAACAGAGGAATATTTTAGTCCTTTACAGAAAGCACTAAACCATTTTACTAAAATCAATACTAGAGAATACAGTACCAAGTTTTTGGTTTTATATCTCTTCCCTCCCCCATTCCCTCGAGAGTACTATGCTGAACAGTTTACTGTCTTGCTGGAGCACAATACTGTAAGAATAAGCAATATGTCAAAGTGATTTTTTTCAAGCACAGTAATGCTGAGATTTTTATATCAGACCACAGATTTCAGAATAATCAATGTATGTTTAGACTGATTTAATTACCACGATGAGGTATGTCTCTGCTGCCACATGGAAAACTAAAAGGCAGAATATAGTTTCAATTATATACAACATAACCCAGGCAAGTGCAGTTTTGCAAAGTTTGCTATTAGCAAGACCCTTTTTAACTCATTTAAAATAGCTTTTTCAATAAGGGACTCTGGAGATGTACAATGCATTACAGAAGGCTTAGCAACTGAACTCGTTGAAGGAGTCATCCCACCTGAAGTAATGAGCAAGAATTTAACTAACTGCTATGTGGCTGAAACACTCACTTGGAGTATTAGAAAAGCCAGTTCAGTTCTTTCAGCTACACTGCCAGAACCTGAACCTCATGCTTTGCTTTTAAATTATGGCAGACCCCCAAAAAAGAGACAGAAAAGTTCTAATCTTGGATTGTAATACCCGTACTCTTTCTGCAATTCATTAGGGATGCTTTCTGAAGTCAAGAAACAAAGTCACACTTGAAAAATAGACTTGTTTGGTGTTGGGTTGTTTTTTGGTTTATGCAGGTGATTGCAACTTTGAGGTCCACAACTTTTATCTTTGACAACTTGTTGTCTGCTAACAAAGAAAACGTTCAGAAAAGGTGTTTTGTATGGATGCAGTTATTCATGTCATCTAGCTGCTTTAACCTATTTAGAAGTAAATGGAACAGATGAGGGGGGGGAAAGGTATGTATGTAGTCTTGTAGGTAGTCTTGTAAGAGAAGATCTAAAGATTTCTCACTGTTCCAATGTGTGACTTTTGATTGATATCCATTTCTGTGCTAGGAAGTTCGGCTTGCCTGTAACATGAATTAAAAGTCTGTAGAAAGAATCCTTTAAGAAAAAAAAAAAAAGGATTGTGATGGTGCTTGAGCAATTAGTCCACAGCTAGCCTGTATAACATAGGCAGAAGTACTGGACAGAGAGCTGTCTCCCTCTGCACAAGGCTGTCAGCTATTCTCAGCTCCTAGACACCACTTTCTTTGTGCAGTCTGGAAAGAACATTCAAATAACACTGGACTCAGAAAGCAGTGGCAAAACCACTTTCCTGCAATGTGGGAGATACCATTTCAAAGCAATCTACCTGACTGATACATAGCAGGCACTTGAACATCATTTTCCAATACCCCTAAGGACTACTCCGCAGTACAGCAGCTGTCCTGAAGGAGTTCTCTTGTCGTTTTTAAAATCAAGTTTGATGAATTAATTACACAGCCAGACAAGGCTATGGTGACCATGGAGGCTAACTTCCTATATAACACTCTTTAGGGAATAGATAATTTCAGCAGAAGACAGTAATGCAAATCTCACTCTGATGTAAATAATTATATATTCACTGAGCAAGAATGTTGGGAGGACCACTCTAGAGAGCAGTCAGTAGGGCAGTTTAGCAACAGAGTCAAATGCCACTGGCAAACTGCCCATTTTTTAAAATCAACCCTTTGTTTTTTTAAGAAAACATAGGTGGCTTTTTTTTTTGGGAGGGGCATTGTTCTTTTTGCCAGAAACAGACAGAACAAATATCCTAGAACACTATCCTACTTACATATCCATTCAGTTCTTTCTTCTAAAGTATAAGACTCTCCTATAAATCTACATTATAACATAATGTTAGGAAATTCACTAAAACATGAACATCAATAAAATGTAGTAGTGAACTAAACATGTAAAGTAAACATTTCACCTTGATGTGCAAATGTGACTGTCACATTAAGAAGTGTGACTCTCAAAGATCTGAGAAAGAAGGAGGCCACAAAATAGACTGTCTCTGGAATTGGTCTGTAAACATGTACCATAATGATTTTCCTTTTTTTTTAATTTATTTTTTTCTATTTGGAAGAAAAAAAAAAGACAAAAAAAAGACTAGCATTTGAATCTAAGCTTGTCTGATATTTGATACTCTTAAAGCATCAGAAATACACTGGGAAAAATTGTGTGGCAGGCATAATATTATATACAGATGTGAAATGTGTTCTTTAGGATTAACTTTCTTTCCTCTAAGGATTTGTGTCACTTCTCCATTTAAGATGCAGTATGTTCTTGAAAAGAAGACAAATGTTTGGCCCAATAGTTATAGTAGTAGCTTGAAGCTTTCATATCTCAGATAATTCCAAACTTTCCTGTAAACTTACTCTATGACCTTGGAAAAGTATTATTTTTTTTCTGTCTATTGCAATTCTGCATCTGTAAAATGAAAATAGTAGTAAGGGTGTTGTAAGGGGTGCATCTTCCACAGGGATGCAAACTATACCAGTATTGTAAGTACTTTCAGGATTATAGGTAATTTTTAATTAGCAAAGACATTTTGCATATATACAGGAAAAGGAGAGTGACTTTAGCATTGCTGAATTTGTCAGCCTTGAATGGAGGCAGCACAAGTCCAGCTGATACTGTGGCACCTGAGAAATGAAAGGAGCAATGTGATTCATGGAAGCCACAGAATGATGCATGCATATTGACATATAATGGAAATCAGTAAGGCAGTAAATACTGATGTCACACAAAGAGCACCGGAACAAACAAATGTAGCTTCAGCATTATGGAACCTTTTCACAACCCTCTTTTCTCATGTTAATGCATTTTGCACACAGCAGAAATTATACTTCTGAGAAGAGCCACTTTTCTGTGTCCTCTAAAGATTATTCCTTTACTCAGTGTTGAATCATGCATATCCCTTCCTGAAATCATTTTAATCTTGCCTCTCAAGCTCAGCTGCATTGAAGTGTATATTCTGTATGAATACTGCTTTGGTGCAGCAATTACTCCATTTTGATTAGAGACGTGCACATGAGATCTCCATGAAGTCCATTTTAAATAAAATTCACTTGATACAGACCTGTCTCTTCCTATGAGACAAAAGTCTCCTGAGATTTGTGACATATTTTACCACTAGTAGACTAGATACAGAAAACAGCTTTTTCTGATTCTAGATCTAACTGAAGAGGAAAAAGAAAGAGGGGGGAAGGGTGGGGGGGAAAAAAAGTTGTTCCAAAAAAAATACCTTCTACTAAAAAAAGTCAGAGATTTATTCTGGGATTATTTCTCTCAGTGAACATGATCAGGAATTATGAATATCAATTACGTGCTCTGAGAAAGGTGCAATAAAGATAACACACAGTGGTTTTAAAGGCCCTGTTGCATAAAATGTCCTAAAAATAAGTCAGGAAAAGAACTGGTTTGAGCACCATGCAGAAAGTAGAAGTCTTTCCTCCCTGCCATTTTTTTCCAAATGATCAAGAGAATCTTCACAATACAAGCAAGATTTCTTTTGCATATATATGATCATCTAAACAGCACAGAACAAGACAATTTGGTTCACTCTTTCCTTCCTCCTGTTACTCTTTGCACAGAAATGAGAAGCATGAGTTTAGCGTGTAAGATCAAATGTGAGAGAATTCTGCTGCTTAGAAAAAAGAGCCACGAGGAGACAAGCATAACAAGCAAACTATTAAAAGATAATGTGAAGAATTTTACTACTTATGTGCTTCTTTAAATTGTCTCTATCTGTTGGGATAAAAAAAGAAAGGTGTGAGGAGAAAGCCATTATCCACTTCACCTCAGGAAATAATGCTATGAACAAGAAACTGGTGTGGTATTTTGTTTTACACATCCTTAAGTTTCCCTCTTCTGATACCGTCAGGCAGTGTCTAGCGAGCTGATAAAGCTGAAGGAAACTGATAAAGCAAAAGAGATCACTGAATTAGAGTTGCACAAATGAAGCATGACGTTATTTTTATATGCTCTTGTGAAGAAAATGTGCTTTTACTGTGGTGCTTGCTGTGATCAGTGACCTTTCTGTACTGCCCAGTCATAAAGCATTTGATAGACAGGTTTCATTTGCAGGGATGTTCTCACAGAAGCAGAGCTGAGTATACTTGCTCAGAAAGACTGGTTGAATGGTTCAGATTGCAGCTCTCTCTGCCATAATTTAAATTTTTTTTTTTCACAAAACAAATTCTCCAAAAATGCATCAGCAATTAAATGCTAAGTAGAAAATAATCTCTCTTGCTCAGAATGAAAATAGTAAGATGAGTTATCTAAAATACTACAAAAGGCTCATGCAGGGATAAACAAGTTTCTCACACAATTAACATTTTTCCACACAAACAGTATCTCAAAAATCAGTCACAAAAAATACACATGAAAAATCAAAACCAATTCACAAATAATTTACAAGCAGTCAAAAAAGACTAAATTCATGGAATAAACTAGTAAATCACTAGTAACAGCCTATCTCTAATTTGGAATGACACCAGCTGTCAGCAATTTGCTGAGAATTCAGATTTTGGTATAAAAAATCTTTTCACTTCATCCATCACAGTCTGCCATGAGAGGGTTGGAACATAAAGGGACAAAAATTAAAGAAATTCTGCTTGTTCCCCAAGGCAAGATGTAGTTTGTTACTCAGCTTGTTGCAGTATACTTCACTTTTAATGAACTTTTAAACTAAATCCACTTACTTGATTGACTTTTTTCTTATTCCATGGAAGGCCAAAACCAAATCTGTGCACCTCTGAAGTCCCAGTATGATTGAAAGGTTGAGATCTCGCAATATACATTTAATTCAGAGGTTGAGGTGGCTCTTGATATGCTTCTCTCTAATCTTCATCAAGACTAAATGAAGGAACAATTAATATTCTTTGGGTGATCAATAAATGAAACAAAAACCCTGTTGTCCAAAGACTAAACAAAAACAACAGCAAAAAAAAAAAAAAGTCACAAAACCAACCACACCCAAAAAAAACCCAAATGAAAGACAAAACAAAACAAAACCAAATCAAACAATCAGCAAAGACCAGGACTGATCAAGTTGCCCTTGTGTGAAAAATTTGAAAGACACCACAAACCACAAGTAAAAAAACCTGTATTCCCTGTGAGACAGGCTGAGAGCCTGAGAGCCCTGGGCTTTTTTTGTCTGGGGATGAGAAGACTGAGAGGGGATTTAAATAAATGTTTATAAATATCTGAGGGCTGGATGTCAAGAGGGAGGGGACAGGCTCTGCTCAGTGGCACCCTGTGATAGGACAAGGGGCAATGGATAGAAACTACAGCACAGGAGGTTCCACCTCAACATGAGGAGGAACTTCTTTGTGAGGGTCACAGAGCACTGGAACAGGATGCCTAGAGAGGTTGTGGAGTCTCCTTCTCTGGAGACTTTCAAGACCCATCTGGATGTGTTCCTGTGTGACCTGTGCTAGATTCTAGGGTCCTGCTCTGGCAAGGGGCTGGGACTCGATGATCTCTGAAAGTCCCTTCCAACTCCTAACATCCTGTGATCCTCTGTAACATGGGGAGAACAAAAAAAAGTGTGGGTTTCAGAGACATCTCCAGTTCCTGTAGATTACCTAATCAATCTTTGTCTGATTGCTCAGGTAAGATTAGATATGAGAATTTTGAGGAGTATTTTCACAAGTAAATGTTGATGTTGGGAGAGGAGGGAGTAGGCAGCCTTCAGAGTCGCTTCCATTTGCCACTCATCCTGACGGTGGCACTCTTCCCTCTGAGATTCCCTCACTTGCTCATACCTGCCACAGAGAGAACAACAAATAGGATTGATTTAATGGTCAGAAATAGGTAATTTAAAAGAATAGCTTCCCTCATTTTCTTACATGCCAGGCACGAAACCCAGCTGCATGAATGTGGTATTTCAGAAGAAAAAAACAATTACTTTTAATAACAACAGAGCGAAATTGTGTCATTCTAAGCTCAAACATTCTGTAGTCTAAAAAGACTTCACTTCCTCTGTATTTTTCTCCTCCCACTGTGAATGGCTTAGAGAATTTTTTTTCTCTACAGAAAATGCTCTTATTTGATTTTTTTCACTCTCCTTTTCACCAAGCTAAAATGTTTCTGCAGCATTAATGAATTCAGCAGCAGCCCAGGAGTGGGTGTAGGGTTGTTGCTTTGCTACTGCTTTTCCTGCTGGGCCCCCTGTTCAACTTGAGAGCATAATCATCTTTTAGGATTTAATAAGCTTTAAGTTGAGGGGAAATTGGTGCTGTTGGGGGGGGGGGCGGGGGTTTGTGAGGTTTTTTGTGAGTGGAACATGCTGGTTGTGGTGGTGGGGTACTTTATACCTATACTTGAAGAAATACTCTGAACATGATAGGGTTTTACTGAATCTCGTATTACTGCATTAATACCTTCCCATATTAAGTCAAGACTACATCTGATACACTGGAAGTTAGCGTCAAAAATCTGTCAACAGTTTGAAGGATACCCCCAAATTGATGTCTTAAGATGGAAAACTGCACGTTTCTATGTACATGTTTCCATTTACATGGTAGAAATCAGTATGTTGAAATTTACATATATATTGGAATTTCTCAGATAAATTAATCCCATTCTCAGACAGCAGCAGTTCAGTTCATTCCTCTACAAACCCTTGTGCAGATCAGCCAAACAATTTGTCTTGTCAAATGATTTAGATTAAACTGCCCAAGTATGACTGGACATGTATTTTAACCTGAAATAAAACTGCTAAGTTCTTCCCCTCCACTTCTCTTCCCTTCCTTCTTCTCTTCCTCTACCATAATATTTTTTTAAAAAGTGCACAAGTAGAGTAATTTTTAGCCTAATTGACAGCAGTTAGGTTAGTGAAAAGGTGTTGCCATTATTTGATAGAAGGATTCAGCAGCCTCCCTCACGTTTAGAGAATGGCTGTGCTAGCTGGACAAAGGAGGATCATAGTCTTAACAAGTGCAATAGATGGATAGGGAAGAAATACAGCTACAATGCTGAAGTAAATAGAGAGAAAAATTGATATAACTACTAATTACATGTTGTTGAGATTATTTTCATTTCACTTAAAATTAGAGAGAGGGTAATAGTTTAATTAGAAAAAAAAAGAACTAAGAAAAGGAAGGCAATTACTGTTACAGCCCATCACTTCCCTCATCATGATTAACAGCTAGAATTTTGTAGGCCTTAGGGCAGAGTTGAGTCTTGAGGAAGTATTTGAAAGAGATATCATTCTTCTAGATTACATCAGGAAAAAAATTCACACTTTTAAGTCATATCCTGCACAGATAATACAGTCAAAGAAAAATGACAGCATTAGAGATATTTATCAGTTGGAACAGTATTACATCTGTGAATACTGTTGCTAGTAAATTTGATATCTGCAACCTTGGGGAATATAGGATATTTATGACAAGAAACTGGTGAAAGGTAAAGGCAGCTGAATTTTAGCAAGTGCAAGTAAAGATTATTTTACAACATTGTCTAAGATGAATAACTAGAATGGAAAGAAAGCCAAGCAAGCAAGATGATTTGGAAAAAAAAAAAAAAAAGGGGCAAAGCCAAACAAAAACAACCCACAAATTTACAGGATTAAAAATTACAGGGAAGTTAAATTTTAATTATATGAAATGGGGAAAGAATACATTGCTATATCAGGAAGCAGCTACTGAAGTGAGAAAGGTAAGATCTCATTTGGAGAAAGGAAAGCATGAAGGAGACATTGAAGACTAGGTTGGGTAGATGTCACAGCTATGAAGGTAAAAAAGGGAAAAAAAAAGAGATTGAACGGCCCTCTATGCTTTCTTTAGCTTCAGAGAATGTTCTTAGGTCTCAGGTTAGGAGAAAGAACTCCTATTGATGAAGCCTGAGCAGAACCATGAAAACATGAGGTTTAAAGCTGAAATAAAGCCACGAAACAAGGCAGTATGCTAATAACTGTGAAGTGGTGTGCTCTCCCTGTGAGGTAGGACACTGCAGGACAGGTGAAAATCCATCAAAGGTTACCCAAAACGTGTGAAAGAGTGTGTTTGGTTAGTTTATTTCACTTTTCCCTTCAATTTTTTTTGATCCTTTTCTTTTTACTTTTTTTTTTTTTTTCAGACTGAGGGAGATTTATTCACTAACTGTCCTGATGTCATGAATACACCTTTGTGGAAGGCATTCACTGTGTATCCTCTTAGAAGGGCTACACGCTGTGTTGTTGGAAATAAGTTATCACTGCTTTTAGAGACACCAAATGAGCTGCTAGGCTGATTTCTGAAGATGCACAATGGGTCTTACAAGGCAGGGTTCCTTATTCCAGTCACTGGTAGATGGCAAAAGGACAAAGGTAAACTACATCATGTTTTTTACAGGCTTGGTTTAATGTGTCAGATATATTTTTTTAAAGTTTCCTTTGCAACATTTTTTTACTCCTTTATAAGTGCTGAAATAATGTATGATAATAACAGCATACATTGTTAATAGCATCTCATCTAAATGTTATTTGAACAAATGATGATTATGTTAGCTGTCCTTGATGTGCCTAAGAACAACACAATGACCTTCTTTAAAATAATTCCTATGCAATATTCTAAACACAGTTTTAAATAGATGTACAGAGAACAGCCATTTCCTCATATCCAGAAACTAATAACACTGCTGCCATCCTCTGCTTTTCATTTATGTACACTCATTTTACACTCCTGCACGGCTCTCTCTGTGTCTGCCTGTTCATGTTTTGCAAGGATAAAAATGGAAAAGTCTCTAATAAGTATTAAATATTATTGAATTGCCTAGAAGCAGGTAATAATGTGTGTATGTGGCCAGTTACAGAAATGATGTAATTATCTAGGAGGCTGATAACATGCAAGGCAGCTAGAAATTGCTCTCATATTCCTTTGGTGGTATCCAACTGTATTATTTGCAAAACTCCTATTGTGTTTGCATTTGTATCTCTGTGTGTGTGTGTGCAAAGATGGTTAGCAAAGACAGCAAAGACTGCAGACAGTTACATGTATTTTAAAAATAAAGGAGCAATCTGATCTCACTTCAAAAGATTTTTCTTCATCTTTCTAAACAAGAATACAGTTCACTAGCCTTGACAGAGCTCTTTCAAGACATCCTAGAATGGCATGACAGAATCACGAGAAAACAGAGGGGAGATCTGGAATCCAGAAATGTATAATAGAGCATGCATAGTACCTCTTTCTGCTGTGCTCTGTTGAATTTTCTGGCTCTCTTATTTGCCTGAAAACTGTAATTGTACATGCACACACAGACACACTTACTGTTTCCCCTCTGTTTATCTCAGAAGCTGAAAAAGAACTATTGATGTGAAATACTTTATCATAAGAAAATGATAAAGAATATCTGACTTTCAGCTGAAATATCTCCTCATGAAAACTATCCAGCCTTAATTCAACCTGCAATGGATTACCAAAGAGAGATTTCTAGAGTCAGTACAACTTATAGTGCACATGAAAATGCCATTTTTGAGGGAGGAATATAAGGTTCATCTTTTATTTGTTTTAATTTTTAGTCTGGGTTTGGTAGCAGATGGAAACAGTGATTGCTGAGACATAGTTACTCACCTTTCCAGTAGATGGTAGTACAGATGTGTTTAAAACATTTCATTTGGGATTGAAACAAACAGTGTGTAGACATTTTCAAATACTAAATAAGAAGGAATTTTTAGCTCTATCAGTTCTTAAAAGTAAGTCATGTGAAACTGCCTTTTGGAAAAAAAAAACATCAGGACATTATTTTCTTCTAGCCACTGATCTTTAACAAGCTTTATTTCTTCTGATAGAAACCTTGGTTGAAATGCAAATACTCTTAACTGAAAGACAGGGATCTCTGCAGACCACTGACACTCCTATTTCTAGAGTGTTCTATAATCTGAGGGGTGGTGCCTCAGAGTCCCACTGAATGCAAAGGCTGCACTAGGCTCTATTATCACCTGCATGTATTCTTGGGTTGGTTTGTTTGTTTTGTTTTTTTGTTTTTTTTTTTTTTTTTTACCCAGGTTTGACTTAACTATATTGGTAGAGACAAATAAAAATCCTTTCTCTGGCCAGCTTCACAGATTTTTCCCTCACAGATTTGTTATGCCTGTATGTGATGATTTTATCAGCAATACCTAAACATGCATATGATAACAAATGCAGTTTTTCATATAGTAAAAACAAACAAACAAACAAACCCACAATTGGAGATATTTCTTAGAGTAACAATTTAGCTTGTAAGTTTTCTAAGGTTTTGGTTTGGTTTGGTTTTTTACAGTATTTTAAGTGTTTAATAAAGTATAACAGAAACATGACTGAAGGAAAGGAAGAGGAATGGATTGAAATCTATCTGATAACCAAAAGTCAGAATTTATTTAAGCCACTTTAATTGTAGCATAAATGTTAAAAAAAAAAAAAGTCAAAAACCTGCTAGTTACAGAGTGCATAAATCTCTAAATCTTTTCCTGACAGTGAATATTAACATATGGTCTACTAACACCTACTTTTTTTGTTGTTTTTAATTATATCAATACACAAGTTTCTTGGAATGATTGATTTTGCTATTATGATTGCTACCAGTCCATTTCAGGCTTAGGTTCTTGTTATTAGATACACTAAAGCTAGCTTGGAATAAATGTCCCTGAACTTTCTGAACATGACCTGCCAGCAACAGCTGATGTTAGTCAATACTGCAGTCATACTAACTTTGAAGCCTACAGCATTAGCATAAAACCCTAATTAAGGATATGTATAAGACTTACAAGAGAAACAGGAAGGAGAATAAAAGCATTAATTACCTATTTTATTGGTGTTGTCTCTTATATTGTAATGATTACTAAGGAAACTCTTATGCAGGATTTACACCTGAGGAAAAAAAAACCCAGTAGTTCATTTTAAATGACACACTTAAAAAAAATCAAGATTGGTAGGAAGTAGAAGGGGACTAATTTATGTGGAAGTCCATGGATTCTGCTCTCATAATCTGTTTCCAGCATAAATAGTGGCGATACAGCAATAAGAGCAACTACCGTCTGGATGATGTCAAAAGAGAAATTGTCTTGACAAATGAGGGAGATTTTAAATGGGAGTTTTCTCTGACCTACAATACAAGGAAAGGTTATGTTAATATGTTAAGGCACAGGCCTTTACTAATGGCTGAGCTCTAGACAAGGCAGTATAGCTCAGTAAGAGAGCCAGGTTTTTGTACTTCTTTCTCCCTGAGTGTCTGAGAAACACTCATTATCCTGTCCTGGTTATCCTATTATAAATGCTCTTAGTTTATTATAAATGTTCTCTGATATAAGCATTGCAAATGGTGATCTTGGAGAAGAAAGTGTGAAGTTCGCATCTGGCACAGAGGACAAACTCCGTCTCTTCTAAAATTAAAGTCAACAATTGTCATGTTTGAACCACAATCTCTTTTTTTTCTGATTAAAGTAAAATTCAGCCCTGAATTATTCTATGAGTACTTTTCCCAATGAACACTGACCTGAAAAAATATTAATATTTTTAAAGCACCTTAAAGCCCATTTCTCTTTTCAGCTAATGAACTATGTAAAGAAGCCTCAGTTGCCTCAAGGGTGCTTGTCAAACCCATCACAAGGAGCCTTTATAAAGCCTAAAGGAAATGTATCATAATGTATAAAATCCGTCATAGCAGATCATTACTACCTTTTGGGAGGTTTGTTACAACAGTTAGAGATGATTAAGTCATGCATGGTTTTTTGGGTTTGTTTTGTATTTTGCCATAAAGATGTTTATATGAGGCCTCTCTCCATGGATGGCACTTTGGTGCCCAGTATCACCTTTATGCACAATTTTGTGCAGTTTCCCTTTGTAGGTTGTCCATGGCTAAAGAACTCAAACCTATGTAGTTATTTCTGAAACTTCCACCTTGCACCAAATCTGGATGCAATGAACCATGCAGAAATTATCCAAAGCTGGAGAGCAGTTTGGGGGGCACACAGATGCATTGGGAAAGGTACATAATTGCAGTCTGATGATGACTGTGGTGATGGAGGCTGAAAAAGGTACTGATATTCAACCTTCCCTATTTTGTTTACTATCCTGAATGTTTCCTCTCTCACTTTCATTTCAGATTGAAAAGCAATGCGAGCATGGTTTTGTAGAGGAATGCACCCAACTCTCTCTTGGCAGAAGAATGGGGAGGACAGTTTGGCGCGAGGGACAAACCCGGACTCACCGCATCACCGCGATGTCAAATGCAGGTGTGCCCTTTCCTCTGGTCTCCACATATCTTGCACAGGAAGTAGTCCCAGTCACAGCCAGAACAGGTAAACTAACCCTGGGCAGACTCTGGAAAGATAAGATACGAGGAGGGAACAGCAGTCTGGTCCTTAACTGCTCAGGTAATGCATAAAAAGCACATCACTTTTCTATCCTACAGCCAACCTTACTCAGCATGCTGACTGTTCTGAATCTCATACAGAAAGGTATAGCTGTCCCTCTGCACTGTAGGTTTCCTTCTGTGGTTTTTTTTTTTTTTTGTTATTATTGGCTTTTAATTGTATCTAAGCCTAAGATAAATTTGATGCCTGTCTATGGTGTGTTTTGGAGCACTAGGCAGCAATCTCTAAACCCATCATGACCAAAGCAATGGCAATAAAGCTCATCAGCTCAGCCATAATAAGCTGAGACAAAGTACTACACTAATAGAGTTCTGATGCTTTCAAGATGAACCAGTAGCTAATGCACAGAAATGCACCATGAGAAAGATATTCATACTAGTTAGCACAGCCTTGCTTTTCTAAGAGGAAACTCACCCAGCTCAGCATCATCAGTGACAAGATTGATAGCAATTGGCATCAGCCTTACTAGCAGGGGAAGATGGAAGTACCACCATTGGCAGCAGAGACCTTTGTGTCAGCCTGTAGATTCTCGTGCAATGCATCTGACTTTCAGCTAAGCATCCAAACTGAAACACATTTTCACCTGCATTTTAAAGATTTCCTGGGGGAAAAAAATAGAATTAATGAAGAGGCTTGCTAAAACACTAACCACTGTCAGTGATCTGATAGTGTACATAAACTTTGCTATATAAGCTTCCAGAGTGAAACTCTGAAGACTAAGGTGTCTAGAAACTGTCAGTGTAAATTCAGTTCCACCTAACAGACACTACAGCTACCTTCTGATCTAATTACAGGCCACCTTTTAAACTCTGCCAACTTTTTGATCTTCAGGAATAACTGCACTGGCTGGCAACCACAAGTACAATGCAATGACAAGTATACAAGCCATCTATCACAAAGACAATATTTTTTTAGTATGTTTATGCAAAACAAATTGCTGCTCTGCTTCATCTTTTGTACCTTTTTGTAATGAAAACCACTGCCTTAAGTTATTTTCTTAAATCACATCCTTTATTATCCATCTTTTATACCAAATTTCCCTTTTTTGAGATAGCTATTTATCATAGCAAAAGCAAAACAGAAACATACTTCAATGTGGGAGGTTTATTTTTGTAGTAGGAGGCTTTAGTGGAGATGAGATTGATACATCAAAGTCTTATCCCATGAGAACAGATGTTTTTAAATATTTACCTTCATTTTTGTCCTCTACAGTTAATAAAATATTTTCCTAACATAAGCTGCTAAATGTATTTTCCCTTTTTTTTATTCTTATTAAAATTGTGATTTGAAGATACATTCCTAAAGCTGTGAATAGTTATTAACATTTCTTTAAAGACTTCAATATTTGAATGGCCAAATTCCAGCCTGAGTAATTACATTCTGCCTACTTAAATTCCCCACACAGTTTCAATTAGATAAGTTATTCTTCTACTCTTTATGTCCTAAAACTGTTCTGCAGCATTGCTGCCACTGTTAAACAGCTGCTAAATTTTGCCCCAGAGGTGACTGAACTGATAGATATAAAACACAATATATAAAACAAACTGA
The DNA here is from genome assembly GCF_027791375.1 of Indicator indicator. Lineage (NCBI taxonomy): Eukaryota > Metazoa > Chordata > Aves > Piciformes > Indicatoridae > Indicator > Indicator indicator. The sequence continues at coordinate 10,912,743 of NC_072034.1, read as the reverse complement.
ATTTTTGCTGGCTGAAGGCTGGTAAATCTAAGTGTTATGATGGCCAAGTATTATTTTGGAATGCCCACGTTTATATTCATTTTTAGGGTAACAATAGTGAAACCTTTTCCCCCAGTGTCCTATTAACCTTGCTCTAAAGAGAAGATTCATCTTTGTATGGATTCAAAGCACTTCCAGGGACTATCCTCAAGAATCCTGCCCTTACGTTGTAGGCACATTGTCAGATGGGCATAGGAATGATCCCACCAAAGAGACTAAAATATTCTAGGCTAGACTTTAGAGATACTTAGGTACCTCAGAAAGGATATCAATATCCTTCAGGCATACTGTGGAGGACTCTTCCCCATATGCTTTTGGAAATCCTGCTAGAGCCTTTAAAAAGAAATGCAACCCCAGTATCTTTAAAAGATGTTCTCCACATGCTACAACCCCAGCCTGGAACTGTCCAGTTGCACATAATTTTACTTTACCAAGCAAACTGATTTTTTTCTACTGCAGTTAAACCTGTGAGATTCTCCTCCTGAAGAAACAGGCAAGAAAGGATCTGAAGTAGCAAAATGCAGTACCTGCATCATTTAAAAACAGGTTTGGTGTGGTCCCAGGCTGGCTACATACTGTATAAAAGATTTATTTTTTTTTTTTCATATCCAGACCTATATTTCTGCTCTTCACAAGGGATCTATTCAGATTACAGTGGTTACTGTAACTTCACAGTAATCTGATGCTGCTAGGAGCTTGTGTGGGAAATCCCTGTGTAACTGCACATCAATAATTAAGCCAAAATCCAGAACAGGCTTTTGGATTTAGGCCTTTGTAAATGAAATCCTCCCTCTTCATAAAATATTTCTGGAGATAAATCTCTGAATAGACCTAGGACAGGTAGTCCCCAGGCTTACAAAATCTATATATAAAATGAAATTATTTCTGAGGTCAATAAAAATGAATGTTTAAATATAGAACCTCTGAAAGTTACAGCAATAGTTAAACATTTATAAGTTTGAAAGTTGCTGTGGCTGAACAGGGCCTCTTCTTGTTTTCCTTTCTCATGTTTCCTGGTGACATGTACCTGATGAGCATGTACCTTAGAATTTCTCTGGTTTTGGGGTTTTTTTGGCAAAAACAAACAAACCAAACCAACCATTCTGTCTTGCAGAAGACAACCTAGAAAAAAGAGAAATAGTTTTCATGTCTGCAGTATTTCTTTTTCTTGGGGGGATATAAGGTGTTTCTCTTTTCTTGATGAACTGATGAGGTTCAGGGCATCACCTAGAAAGGATTCTGTACTTTGAGATTTATACTCTTCTTTTCTGTTGTGGTTTGTTTTTTTCCCCCCTAATCTTCCATCTACATCCACATACTTTCCATATCTGTGAATCCCCTCTCCATACAGTCCATTTTTTTCTATGCAGTCTATTTCAGATAGTGAATCTCTTCTCTTGCTTATCCATTCCCATTCCGTGTCTATTTCAGTTCTTTTTCAGCCCCAGGCTTTTCATTGCCACAACACTCTGAGGAAAATGCTGCCTACCAATCTCTCTGATTATATTCAGCTGCACTTCAGGATACACACCCAAGCCTGAATACTACTTGCTGCCCTCAGTTTGTGATGAAGGGTAGAGACAAATGAAGCAAAAGTCCTCAACTCTGGGTGGCTACTAAACTGTTCTGCACAACACTGTCTAAAACACAGATGTTGAGAATGGTACTGCAGAAAACATCTGAGCTACAGAGTCTTAATACAACATAAAAACTTGGAGAAAATCATATTGAGTAAGGACAGGGCAGTTTATCAATCAGCACAATATTCAAACACTCTATTAAGACTTTGTCAAGTATCAAAGAGCAACATTTGAAGTAAAACTGCAACCAAAGTATACCAGGATTCCTCTGAAAAAAGGAAACCTACCAGAACATTTCTGTAGCATCTCTGCCCCTACTAACAAAACTACTCAAGGCTTCTTAACATTTGAACTCACTAGAGGAAGAGCACAGAGAGTGTTAAACATCCTGTGGTGGTGCTGCTGCTGCTGCAAAGACTGACAGCACCAGTGCCATGTGCCTCATGTTCTGTGTTCCAAGAAAAGCTCTGCTACAGATGTGGGTTTTACTTAAAACAGCAGCTCTTTTCAACATTTGTTAACTAAATTTTTGAAGTTCAAAGGGAACATGCTCAAATGTTATGAATTTCTCTGACAAAACCCACCCAACACTCTCATTTCTGCAGTGCTGTTGGTAAAATAAGAACAATAGTTGTACTTGATGATCTTAAAGGTCTTTTCCAACCAAAATGATTCTATGATTGTCCATAAGGAAGAAACCATACTTAGTAAATATCATCACTGATCAATGTTTGTCATTTTTGTGAACTGCCCCACTGCATATCACATTTCTCAAAACATTACTGAAGTAACATCTGCAGGGGTTAGCCAGCTGATAAAAAACAATGCTCTCATAGAAACTTTTTTTTTTTTTAAACAGACTTCCTTGTAGATCGTATCTGCTCAAGATGGATTTGGAATGGAAATTTTCAGAAAGCAGGGAACGAAAATTATTCAGATTATTTTTTTCTTTTGTCCTCCAAAATGTCACTGTACTTGAGTTCTGTTAGCTGTATCTAAAGTTTTGTTGTACTTTCTAATTAGTACAATAACTGTAGTAATTGCAAAGCTAGGATTCAAAGCAAATACCCTTAACATTATATAAGACTCAAACCGAAAAACCTGCATTTTTTCCTGTATTAAGATACACACTCAAATGCATTAGCTATTATTGAACACTGAATAATTATATTTGCATTTTATGTTCAATTTAATTTTTAAAAATTATAATACTCCAGCATATTTAGCATATGTTACTTAAGAAATCATTATCTACAGCTTGAAATAACAGTGAAGACTCTGGAACACTATGTGTAATTTGCCAGTGTATTCTGTCTGTTTCTAAAAGCCTACAAAAGAAAATCTTTCCAATTAGAGATTAAAAAGAGAACAGAATTCTCCCCACAACTGCAAGAAAAAAATTAAGGTAATTTTAATTTTTAAAGAAACTGCTCCAGAAACCAACATACTTACTTATATTTTAAATATACAATTCTCCAAAGGTGTCAGATATGAAAAAATATTTGAATTGTTGCTATTAATGTATTTCCACCATATATTCATTAATAAGAGAAGTACAATAGTGCACAAATGCACATCATCAAATATTAGAAGTAAACAAAACTACAGAGTTTAATACTGAGTTTTGGTCACAGTATTGGGTATTGCACTGGCTTCAGTCAGCGTGTTTCCTTCTTTCAAAATATAATTTGAGTTTTAAACTCAGATATTTTATTTTATTTATTTTATTTTATTTTTTATGCACACAAATGTTAGCTCATCGATAATGAGGAATATGCACTTACTGTTGAAGTATTTGCTCTAACTTCACCAGGAAATTTAAGAATAACAATGGTTGAAAGATCCCTAAATTTTTATGGAACAGAGACCTACCAGTGTTATTCAGGGTGAGGCTGAAATTGTAGTGTCAGCTATTCACTGCTGTGTTCCCTGTAGTTTTCTCTCCAGGCATATTCTTTCTGTCACAGAATATCTGTTCTTTGACCAGTTATTGTTACCTAATCACAACACAGGATTGATTTAACCTTCATATTGCCTAGACAAACATGAGCTCTTTGCACTACATGACATGCAAGAGGAAAGCACATAATAATGGACAAAATTAAATGGTTCATTATGGAGACATTCTAGGATTACCATATTCTAATTAAGATTTATCTGTTGGCATATATATACATCTACACACAGAATCATATATATTTTTTTATTATATATATATATAGAGAGAGAGATAGATAGATATATGTCTCTCTATATATTCAGTTCTCCCCCATAAGTAGCTTTCAGAGTCAATGAATGACAAGGACCTAAGTCTGAAATGCTTCAAGTTTGAGCAACCTTCAGACTTTCATCTTGGTCATGACTGTTACTGTCAGCACAGAATCAGCAACGGTGCATCTATCGCTTGCAGTTTGCACCTTCACAAGAACCCTTGCTTCTTTATTTTCATCAAGCTTCACTTTATCTGACTCCCCAAACATATGGCAACTGCTTATTTACCATGAAGGAAAATACTGTAAGACTACAACTGACTCACATGCTTAGGTATCTATTTTTGCATTTATGTTATTAGCTAATAAGCATAAATGTTGGTCATCATGCAGGGGGCCAGTATGTATTAGAATGATAACCTTAGTTTCACTGTTTTCTCGTGATCCTCTACATTACTTATAGACACAGACCTAAATAATCTCTTCTGAATTTACTCAGTCTGGTGGTGCCCTCAAATCCGTATGGCAAGACTCAAAAGCGACATGATAGGATAAACAGGAAAATGTCATTATAACAAGAGTCAAGCCTAAGCTATAAATTTGAGACCTAAGCTTCTTTTAAGTGTGAGGTTTCTGGCAATGCTCCAGTACTGGACAGTTATGGCCATGTTTAGCATTTTGCTTACAGTTGTCTTGTAATTATATCAATGCCATCTCATGCAAATTATCTGTGTAAGAAAGCAGCCATTCAAATGCACTGTATATCCATACATGAATTTCAAAATCAGTTAAGATAATCATGCTGCATTAAATAGCATAAGGTGACAGAAGGTTCAAGTGGGAGGCTTTGGCAGTTTTAGCAGACATCCTTAAATCAACAACATAAATTTTAATATAGTAATTGTGTTACACCAAATGGATGTGTTAACAGGATACTGCTTCCAGACTATTTACAGAGAATGCAAGAGAAAAGTAAAACAACATAAATACATTCATACTTTTTCTAACTTCTTTGTTTTTTAAAGCTTCTGCAAACAATCCAGCCCAAACAAATCTTTGGTTTTATAATCTACTCCATTTCTAAATCCCCTACTGAGTTAGACTTTCCAATTAAAATATGATTCTTTATGCATGTTTCATAGGAAACACTTACTTAGATACTGTGCAATGTTTTCTGCAATGTATGGTTTTGGCATTGCAAGAAAATGACAATTTCCAGAATCTTGTTTACAGCTCATTTCTATGAATGATACACAGACAAATATTTGCTAATATATCATAGGAGGAGCAACACATTTTTTGATACTGTTTGGTGACGCAAGCAGACTGAAGATTTTCCCAGACTGTGACAAGGTGAAGGGAATTAGGGAATTCCCTAACTTTTGCATAGCAACACAAAAAATACTAAGATGACCTAGTCTTGGTGCTGGTACAATTCTGCTAGACAAAAGCAGGGCAAATTCTGCAGAACAGCAGAAGCACACAAATAAAGCAAAACAGTTGGTTCCAGGAATTCACTATTGACACTATTTCTGCTTTGCAGGGGCTACTGCATACTCACCCTTTCGACTGAGAATTCTTTGATTGCTCTTGGAGCACGCATCTTCCACCTTTGTTTTGCTTCAAAAGAGGTTCTTTTCAAGATCTGAGGTTGTTCCACATAGGTCAGTAGACGAATTTTGCATAGATGCATCCCAAAACAACTACCCAATGCCTGCATATCCCACCAATGCTGTTCAGAGATGGCAGATAGTCCATTGGAGTTTCCACTGCATTGAAATAGCATTTTGTTTTGATGGAGATGAGAATCTGGAAATAAAGATAGTTTGGGGAACATGTGAGAAGAACTTGTTCCAGGCAGGATATATTCTAAACACCACATCACCAGTCTTGATATTCAGTGGGGTTGTGAACAGCCAGTGAGAACTGCTCAATGCACATTGATTGTCAAACGCTTTGTGATCAGTGCTGGCATTTCCTCCAGGCCTGCAGTGGCACTTCACCACAAAAGGTTTCTTTTCCCTCTGTCTCTCTACTGAACCAGTAAAATCATATAAAGAATAGATATTGTGATCTCTAAGTAACCACTCCTGTGGGAGGGCCATTCTCTGACTTTTTAAATACAAACCTTACCATCCCAAAGTTAAAATGCTACAATAGCAAAATTGTTCTAATTTTAATAAGCAGTTAAAGAGGTGTAGTATGATGTTAATCCCTCAGATTGACTGCTGCTACAATATATACAAACACCAATAAATGTTCAAAGACAATTGTTTACATTAATGCTAAATCAGATAATCTTAAAAAATAAGGCAATGGCTATTTTTTTCTAGCATCTTTGCAAGTGTCCATGTTAACTACTGCCTCACACTACTCAGCTTTATACTTTGTTTTGTATGTGTATATATATGCTGTGTTATAGTGTGTTCGGATAAGGTGAGACTAATCAAGATCACTATGGAATTGAAGATCCCATACTGCCAAATGCCAGGATGATCTGGTGCTTCAGTAACAAAAAATGAATACTATTTCTGGATTGCACTGAGTTTTTTCCTATCAGTTTAAATGGAAAACCAAATCTGATCTAGAATTATTTACAACGGATAAAAGAAGCCTGCATGGTAAAGGATCTGACATATTTGTAAACCAGCAATTATGGCATATACCCAGCAATTTGAAATATTTCTGAATTGTTCAGCACATCCCCAAATTGCTCATGTAATGAAAGCACATGAAAATGTTATTATCATTGTTTCTAGTTGTCTTCCATTTCCCACTGGAGACTTTTTTGTCAGCTTAATACATTTTTGTTTGTTTTCAGCTCTGGCTTTATTTGGTTTTGGTCCTGGAATGAAAAACAGCTAATGACACCTTTTCTCAGTCTACAGAGGCTTATGCTGTCTAGAAAGAGTGGCTTAGTCACTCAATGCGTGATCTCAGAGCAAGATTGGGACTTGCTGCTTTATTTACTTAATTTTATTTTAGAGGAGGGAGATAGGTGATTTAGCTGTACAGGACAGTGTCATCTACAGTCTCTGAAGGCTACTAATAGTAACTTCCTATCTTAAGCATAAACACAATGGACTCTTCATTGAAGGGTTTGGATTTTTTTTTCCAGATTAAGAAATCTGAAGAGCTTTTTGCCAAAGGTCCATCATACCAACACACATTTTTGAGAGCAGAACTAATTCAGGGATTAGAAATGATATTTGTATTGTTTTATCTCCTGATTTTCAGTCTGAAGCTAATCAGGTTGGTGATAAATATCAACAGAAACACTACTTAACAGATTAAAATAGGATACAAAAGGACAGTCACAATCCCCCCAGCCTATGCCCCCAATGCTGTTTATAGATGCTTGGTGCCAGGCGGGAAGCATAGAGCAGCTGTAACCCAACTGAAATAGCTCTCAGATGATTTTCCTGCCTAATCCATAAGTAGTGCAGAGCTGCTTTATTCTCTGCAGCATCACCACTACAGACAGGGATGAGCAGGCATGACTGCAGTGTCTTCATCATCAGATCCTGCCAAAATGATGCCTTGGAACACAGTCAGTCTTCTAGAAAATGGAAGGGTTCTCAGGATGCCCTGATTCACAGAGGACCAGGCAGGCATGCTGAAAAGAACTGGTTAATAAGGGAGGTTTACTTCAAAAAAAATTAGCTACTATAAAGGATTTTGATGATAGCACCAAATGAAAGCTCATAAACAATTAAAATATGACAACTGTCATAACACCAGAAAGTATTGTTATAATCTGAGATCATCTTTTTAATTCATTGTGACATTGCTGAGGAAAAGCTGGCATTTTGGTCCTCGGTTTTTCATTTTGGTTGACTGATATCAACCTGAACATCTAGGCTGAAGTGCTTAAAAAATGAACCCTGTAGAATATCAAGCTGAGAGAATACAAATTGGAGATAGATTTGCCAATGCAACATATTGCCTTTAGTACAATTACTCAGTTACCAATAAACACTCTGCAAACAAATGTGTCTTGAATTTAAAAAACGGTATCATAATAGACATACTTTGAAATTTCAGAGTCTACATAAATCATCAGTCATCAGACCACAGCAAAGAAAAGCATTATTATAACTCCAAATCTAATGATGAGAAGAACTTCATAAAGATATTCTTATTGAAGGACAGAAGAAAATTTTGACAAAATCAGATTATTTGGATAACTGATAATTCATCTTGGGTTTGTACACCCTAGATCCCATCTATGGTTAAGTCTCTTGAGTATTACTATTCAAGTACTACTACTGAGTATTACTTCTGCAAGCTCATGATCAGAATACCAAGTTATTAGCACAGACTTCAAACCAATCTGAACAATTCATATCCACAGCTTACACATAGGGAAAAATACAGGTATGTTTAAAGTGAAAATAAATTCCCAAGTACAATGGAAAGACATGTGCCTATTCTCTTGCTCACTTACATTCACAGGCACACTGCTGGCATAGATGTATGGTTTGAGTGAAGGGAAGAGGTTGTCTTCACTTTCTATAATGAAAGCCCCCTGTCAAAGGAACTGTATTTTAAGAGCTGTCAGGGTCCATATAATTTCATCTTCAAAAACTATCATAGAGCTAAAAGGAAAAAAAAAAAGAGTCATGAAAATTAAACTTGATAAACAGATATGATATTTTTGTTCCATTGTATCAGGCCTATTCTGTTAGTGCATTAATGTGCCAAATACACAGTAGCTGTACAATTTATTCCTTTTCCTACAACAAGAATCACTTGACATTTGCATTTTCTCATTTAATAGTCTGAAACTTCAGCAACTAAAAAGTTTATAACATAAAAATGTGAAAACTCTGAGCATAACTTGTTTTTGTAGTAACTAGTCATTGGTATGATTATGGTTTTGAAAACAAAAATTAGTTTGCTTGGGTTTTTTTTTTTTCTTCTTAGCTTTTTATTAGAAGGAACTGCTTTCACATTATTTCTCAGATTTATGGGAATAAGAGCTACTGTGGAGAAATACTGAATACAGTTTTAAGTATGCAAAGTACGTAGAAGAATTGAAAGCACACCTAGAAATACATCTAACACTCCAGATGTGCAGCTGTAATGCCTGGCACTTTTTCCTTTTTTTTTTTTCCTCTTTCTGTCTCAGTTTTCTTCTGGATTTCAATATTTTCATGAGATTACCACTAAGAGTTTGCTCTTTCTTTTCTTCGTTGTCCAATATTCTTTTCCTGAGTAAAAATTATTTGTGGCACTCTATCAGTCTTGAAACAGTTTGAGTATTTTCCATTTACTTCTTTTTAACTATTTCTCCTCCTATTTCATGTCATAACAGTTAAAAATAAATTGAAAGAGGAAAGTAAAAGGTTCATAATTCTCCAGCTGAAGCTGAAGGGAAACAGAGACCACTGCAGATGAGATGCCAATTGCTAAAATTACCTCTTCTCCATGATCAGCCAGCCTTCGGATTTATTGAACTACAGGGCACTCTACAAGGTCTATTTAGTTGCTCACATTTGTTTCACAGCACTGAACTGAAGGAACCAAATGATTTGAGCATGGTTATTGATTAATATTGTTTATTGCATATATTGTTCTAGGCACTTAGGGGAAAATATAGGTATGTTCAAAAGAAAATAAATCCATAAATACGATGGCAAGCTGGACACCCTCTTTCTTCCTCTCCCACCACATACGTACGTATTAGCACAGCTCTGAAATGCCCCCTGGACAATTCATAGCTATAGCAGGCACTTAGGAAAAAATATAGAGATATTTAAAACTAAAGCATATACATAAATAAGATAGTAAGGCAAGCTATACGCTTATGTCAGCAGACCTATGAAAGCTGTTTGAAGAATTCTATCAGTGGCAAGTATGCCACAGGGCAACTGCATGAACACCCAAATGAGACGTACCAAAATAATTCTTTCCCTGAGTATCACCCTTGGAGAGCCTGACTGAGTAATACAACTGGGAGTGTGAAAGCTCTGTCTGGACAAGAGCTGGCTGCTAATTTTTTTTTTCTTTTTTTTTTTCTTTGAGCACTAAATCCTACATAAAACTTGAGAAAAATGCAAAACCTCAGAATTTCAAACTCACATTTAAAAGTACAAAGCTTTGCCATATTTTCCTGTTTATGCAGTTTAATTTACGTCAAGAAAATAATTTTCTACTGAGTCAGTAATGTACTCTAGTCCCTGGCATGACTGTTACTATTTCTCATTAAAAACATTTTGTAAATGGTTTTAGCTAAGAGGTACAAAGGCCGTAAGTGCCTACCAAGACTGAATCATAGAATGGTCCAGGCTGGAAGGGACCTCCAAAGGTGACCTCCAAGGGTGAGCAGGGACATCCCCAACTAGACCAGGTTCCCCAGGGCCTCATCAAGCCACACCTTGAATATCTCCAGGGAAGGAGACCAAACAAGAGTTAGTCTGCAACAGCTGCTATTTCTCTATTCACATTTCCCAATTTTTCACTAGCATCTTCATGTAGACAAACCCTTCCCAGTGACTGAAACAGATTTTCTGCGTCAAAAAACATCTCTTATTTGTGTTGCAACGAAGAGTTTTCATATTTCAAAGTGTCAAACTGTGTCACTATAAGACAAACAGAAACCACTTTGATCTCGAAGTACGTCTACAAAACATACTGAAGATGTGATGACAGTACAGACATCCATCCTACTTGGAATTTAGTTAGAATGGGTAATGTTAGAGCCTTCATGCCTGAGTATAAACTAGTAGAAACCTAATGAGGACCCTCCCTTGGGCTGCTAAGGAATAAAACCAGGAACCATTCGTTGTGGCTAACAGATTACTAACAAAGCCACCTAATTATACAAAGTCTGCAGTTCAAAGGGTGCAGGTGTAATGTTAGTACAAGGCCACACATTTTCATTTCCTGTTTTGTCAGCTTTTATTGTTGATGTATTTGGGTTTAACATACTCATCAGAAATCTTATTCTATTAAGTTCTGTTATGCTGGTGAAATCAAAACATTTGAGACTAAAATGTATGTTTTAATAAATTATTGAGATTTTCTTGATTCTCTTGTTTTTTCACCATATTTCTGGCACTAGTACATAAGCAGGGAGATTTTCAGTCAGTTTATCCACTGCCTTCCCCCTTGTCTCCTTTCTGTACTTATAATGAACAACCCAGTCTTTCCCTAGCTTTTTTATCCTTATCCTGATTGATATTTTCTCTTAATGACATTTTATTTCCAGGTCTGGGCAGGCCTAATGCTAACAAAGCCTTACGGTTTACTCCTGCATGCTTTGGTTTTGGATCAGAAAAACTCTTTTTGGCTTAGAAAAGAGAGAATAATCCAGTCAACAAGTGGCAAATATTTAGTGACAAATGTTAAAAATAGAGTATGCATTAGAATATTTCCAACATCTCCAACATTATCCTATGATGTCAGAGTTTCAGAGGTCTGTAGCAGTTGTGACTTTTACATGGCCACTGCTTTTGGGATATATTATAAAATTAACAATATGACTATAGATTACAAATAAAAAGTCAAAATTCTTAAACAAAATGGGAACATCTGTAGAAAATTCTAACACCACTCATATGGATGAAACTTTACTGGTGGCAGAGAGGATGAGATTTATTCTTGTTACAAGTCAGAACAGAAACATTTTGAAGTGTCACCCTTTCTGGTAAAATGGAAAATCAAATTTTTGAGCAGGGCTATTAATCCTTACTCTAAGCGTGGCCTGTATGATATGAAAGTGTCAGATTCTGTTACCACAGGAGCTGGAAGGTCCACTTGTTTGATGATAAAGAAGTAAGTAGACACCTTCTTTTGTTATAGTTCTAATTTACAGGCTTTGTTAAATCTAACAGAATACTAATTACCTTAAGTGGATTTCACAGTTGACAGAGACCTCTGCCAGGAAGACAAGCTTGACAAAGGCAATTGAAACTTGGCTAATGAAGAATATAAGATCCACCTTTGAGGAATATTAAGTGCTCTGCTTTTTATGAAAGGTACCTCCTTTATATGTAAAGTAACCACAGAAATGTCAACATTTCATTTTTAGACAGCTTGCTAAATTCTGCAGAGGGTTATCAAATTACCTTTAGGTTTTCCTTTTCCATAATTATATTTATTCATACAGCATTTCCTTTCAGTGAAGCTCTGTGGACCCATCCTGAAAAAAAAAAAAAAAGCACACTCAAGATTTGCTTAACACAGCTTAATCCAACTAGTCTTCACATTGACAACCACAGTATGGCAGAAGTGTCTTCCTTGCCAATGAGGGTTATGTAATGTGTCTAATTATTACAGAACTGCTTGAAGCACCCAAAAGTGCAGGTGAGTGCAGAGACCATAAAAAAAATTCTTATTTTGTGATCAGCTTACCTCAGGTAGCTCAAAATATGCAAATAAGTACTGCCTCTGGTGGTACTCAAGAGCTAATACCAGCTGGAAATTACCACAGAGCTGGGGTGCTTTAAAAGCTAATACAGGCAAAGCTTTTCTTGTGTTCTGCTCATACAGTCAAGATCAAAGACATGCAATCCAAAAGCTTTAAGATTTACTCTCTCCTGTTCATACTAAAAGCTGCTTCCTTATTTTAGAAGACCCTGGGGTACCACAGAATGCTTACCAACTACAGTATACACTGATGTGATCCTGTGCTAATGTGAAGTATCTTATGGCTTACCTGGAATTTTAACTGAATTGAATGTTTGGTTTTCAGCACTAGTAAGATGTCCTGAATGTGCATAAATCAAAGTTGTTCAGAGAGTTTCAAAGACTTTTTAGAGTCAGGAAACTGTTTACTTTCTAATTATTCAGGGTTTACTGAAAAAGCCAATCAGAGAAAGATTTCTTTGAAAATTGTCTAGTTTAAAGTTTTTGCTCTCTTTTTTTTTTTTTTTCCTGAATCATGTCCTACATGATAGTTTCAATTATTTATTATAAGGCAATGGTAAAAAAGTGTTAATTAGCAAAGATGAAAAAGACTAACTCAATGGGAGCTCCTGTAAAGGAGCTCTTATTTCTAATGCCTGAGGTGACCACTAATTTACAGCTTTTGATAGCTTGCATGCACCGTTCACAGAATAAATTGGTCTTGGGGAAAAAAAATACTGTACACCTTGTTCACCATGGTTAATGAAGAAGATCTAGGTTTTGCTGTTGCTTTGTTTGTATTTTTCAGTACAGACAATTTAGTTTTGATAATACTGTTTAACCTGACAGCATCAGAAATGAAAATATGCAGAGAGAGGAAGTATGACACTGGAACTGCAAGATTGTCTCCATTCAGCTGAAATGCCCACACCCAGCCCAAGAGGCTAGCTCTAAAAATAATCAGGGTTCCACACACCCCCTACCCCTTGCTAGTCTTTTCCACATTATAAAAGTCTTTTAAGGTTAAAAAAAAAGCTTTACAAATACTAATATCCTAACATCTTTAGTGAATATAAGGAAGAAAAATAACATACAATATTAGATGATTTTGCTAATAATGGGAATCATACTGAGGATTGAAACTAAAATTTCCCTTAAACATAGTGCACCAAAATTACAGTGTTTCTCAACAGTGTGAAACAAGTTCCTTGTATTATTTTAATTAATTAGACTACTCAACAAGGTCCAGTAATCACAGGGCTAGTGTGGCTGGTTTTTGTCTGTCACCTCCACTGGATGCATCAACTTGTTTCTCAGAAATTACCACACAGGAACTAATTTTCAGCACTTGTCCTATCTGGATTTTAAATGGATGTAACTCACACCTAACAGATTACGTCTCTTTCTTTCCCATCCCACTCCCTTTTTCCATTTCTCCCAAATCTCTTAGTAATTCTCACAAAATCCCCAGAACCAATCAATTCTTCAAATTTCACTCATCCATTCTGGAATATCTAGGTCAAGAAAAACATATAAATTTTTTTGTGTGACCGGTATGGGAGATTGGAGTCAAAGGACCTGAGATGTGCTACACATCTCTCACACCAAGCCCTCCAAAGAAAGCAGGAGTTTTGAATGTCAATTATTTTTTCTTTACTTCAGGCTTGGTGTATGTCTAGTAAAAATGACTGAAATATTTTTACACAATGATACCTGAAAATGAAAGGTTTTCAAGTGAGGGTTTGTTCCATATACACTAACCAAGAATCCTGACTGTCTGCTCTCTTTCCCAGTTCTGTCAATTTTTTTTCCTGTATTCTTCACATTGTTTCACAACATCACAGCTATGAAGGACCAGTTCCTCAAATCTTCAAGCTGATGAATTCATGTGAAAAACTCACTCTTTTCTTAATTCTTTATGTTTAGATCTTCCAAGGCTTTCAGATCTTCCTCAATTAACACCTTTCCACTTAGCCTATTTTCCTTGTTTATTTGTTCATTTTGCTGTCGTTTGCTTTATTAATGAGATATTAGTTGACAGTCTCTGTGTGCTTCAAGCTTTTCTTCATCTCTGATGAGCCTTGCCAAACATAAAATGAGAACAATGAACAAAGTCATTGTGAGAGATAAACTAAAAAGAACTATAAAACGGGCAAGTCTGGAATCAAGAGCAACAGATAAAAGACTAACATGATGCTGCTGTTGTGAGGACTTCATTATCACCACGCTCCTACTAGAACAAAAGTGTGAAAGGACCGGAGGGTTTAACAAATTTAGAGTGTGACGTGGAAATCAATGAGGTACTCATGGTCCATCCTAAACTGCTAGAGGCTTCAGGGCAAGTAAAATCTAGGAACAGTTTAAATCCAGATTATTCAAATACTTCAAAACTAACTGAAATAATTCTGCTCCATGGATAGAAAGGTACATTTACTAGTGTTATTATCTGAGGTGCACCCAGAAGCTCAGGTTTTTTAAAAGATGCTGTCATGTTGATACTTGATTTAATCATTTTAATGACAGAAAGTAATGATCTTTGTTTAATTGCCAATCTGTTCTTCAGAAATGTATAGATTTTTACCATTCTGGAAAATATTTTGGATACTTACCATTACTGAAGGTAGACAGAGTTTTACAAAGGGTGATTCCCCTCACTATCTTACAGAGGCTTGCAGCCTTCATTTACCCTTCATTACCTTCTATACATTGACCACAGGGCCTGGGAGATCCTCTAAGAGTAGATGTGTGGGGTTTTTATACAGCTGAGACTGAATGTCATGGATTTGACATGTCGCTGTGTGCCAATACCTGTGAAAATTTCTGCTTTCTTATTTTCATGCCCTATGTTTAAACCCAAAAAGACAACGTTTTCTGCATATTTGCACATTTTCCTGTATAAAGACTTTATTTTACCAAAGAGGGAAAGGGCCAGTAAGGGATTTTCAAAGAACATGCTCTGATATTTCTTTCAGTTAGGGCCAGTGCCAACCTTAAACAGTAAAAAAAATAACTTAAAAGTACAGAGAGCAGAGGATATGATCTGCTGGTGTTGAGAAGAGAGCATTTTCTTCCATGGATGGTTTTTTTTTTATCTTTGACTTTTTGGTAACATCTAAAATGCGGTCATTCAGTTTTGGAGAATTCTTTTTCTGGAAGTAGGCTTAACCGATTAGGAAATTAGAGTTCCTATCACACAGCTTCTCTAGTGAATCACAGAAAGGGGTGAAACAAAGCAACAGGGGATTTATTAAAGATGAAATTTAATTAAAAGTACAGAATATAAAATATAATAAATATTAAAATAAAGAAATGCCTTCTGGGGCAGGTAGTGACATGAACATGGAATTAATTTTAATAAGGTGAGTAACCCTTCACTAATATGAGTATTGGGGTCAGAGTCTAGCCTAAGCATTTGAATATTTTCCTTGGTTCAGATTATTCTTTCTCAGAGATATGAAACAGTCAGCTTTTTCTGTTCTAGCTGCACATAAGTTTGAAAACTATTTGGTGCACAAAAAGAAAGAAGACAGGAAAGCTACCAGTTTGCATTTCTTGAGGAGGGGAAGAAAAGACTCTTCAGCTTTAAATAAGTTTTTCAGGTTTCACTTGAGAAGACATTGATGTACCACAAGACACAGAAAATTAAGTTAACTCATATTCATGCACAAAAATGGATGACAAGTAAAACTAAAATGCAAGGCATATTATGCAGATTTTGTGTGTGTGTGTGAATGGCAGTTACAGATTTACATAAAATTAAAATAACCTTTAAAATTAGGACAGCCAGGTCACTCTAATGTGCTCTGAATTACTGAGCTAATGATACTCTTATCCCTTGATGTCCTCTAGGCACTGCCATTGAAAATCTAAAGCTGTGCAAGAAAACTTAATTCAGAAGAACCACCCTGGGAAAACTACTAAATGCTTCGCTTTCGGTGCTATATCTAAAACCAAAATATAGTTCAACTGAAGGCAGAAATGTCCAGAGAAAAAATAAACAAACCAGCCTTTATTTCATATTACACTTCCATCTGCATTTTGGATCAGTGCTTTTTTAATGTTTGGGGTTTTATTATTTAATTTTGGTTCGTATTCTTAATATACTGCAAAGAACAAGACTGCAAAGTCATCGAACAGCAGTAATGAAATTAGCAAATAATACTTAATTGATTTTCTGAAAAGTATAGTCAAGATCCAGCTGCATAAAAGGTAATTTTTATGCTGCACTGCTGGCAAAAACAACCCCAAAAAGTAGATTAAGTGGCCAGCTGGGGATACTGACCGCATAATTGAAGACCTGAGTGGTAAACAAGTATTTTAATTATCTCAAAGAAAAAACATCCAGGGAGAGAGGGGAGGAGTGACCAGAGTACATAGTGTTCTGGGCAGTTTTCTAGGGATCCAATCGTTGCTTCAGACCACAAATTAGAGCAATCCTAAAGAATACAAAACTCACTCATGTTTTCCATTTCAGACTTCCACATGGATGCCAGAATCTCACTGCTAGAGTTAAATAACCAGGTATGCATACTTCTTTACTTTCAGGACTGGAATTTTATCTCTGTAGGACGAGTGTGTCTCTTTCTCTGTCCTTTGCGATTCCTGTGTGCCACAGGCTGTTTTCAAAGCCACCTTTCAATGATAAAAACTGTGACACATTTTTGTAAGGTTTGTATATGGTTGCTAAGTATTATTTGTCTAAATTTATCAGTAGGCAAACATTAAGTACCTAGGAGAATCTCTTGATATGAGAGAATGCTTCCAACCATATCTACATATATACCTTATGAAGAGAGACAGAGCCCTGGGGTTATTTAGTCTAGAGAAGAGAAGACTGAGAGGGGATCTGATCAATGTCTATAAATATCTAAGGGGTGGGTGTCAAGTGGAGGGGGGCCAGGCTCTTTTTGGTGGTTCACAGTGATAAGACAAGGAACAATGGGTTCAAACTTGAACATACAAGATTTCACCTCAAAATGAGCGGAAACTTCTTTACAGTGAGGGTGACAGAGCACTGGAACAGGCTGTCCAGGGGGGTTGTGGAGTCTCCTTCTCTGGAGACTTTCAAAACACACCTGGATGCATTCCTGTGCAGACTACCCTAAATGATCCTGCTCTGGCAGGGGGATTGGACCTGATGATCTCTTGAGGTCCCTTCCAACCTCTGATATACTGTGAGACTGTGATGCTTGTAGTCTGCAGACATCTATAGGTGCATGGTTCTTAAGTAATTGGAGTTAAACACTTCAAAACCACAGCACTGTTAGTAATGGTGATACAGTGATATGAGACTGCACTCCAGGATTCTGGGATAAATGTTTCTCAATGTTTTGAGCAATGATTTGGAAGTAAGCACAGAATCACTGCTGATAAAATTTCTGGCTGATACAAGGATTGGCTGAGTGGTAAATAATTGTAATCAGGCCTCGCATTCATCTGGAATGATCCGGATTACAATGGTTATGTTGATTTGACTTCTGTGGGGTTTGGCTCTGCTCTGAGGCAGCCAGACGTGCACTAGCTGTGACTCAAAAGGCATGCAGATGCAGTCAGCCTAACAAGTGTGTTTGAACTCACAGCAGTGTTCATCAGCTGATTGAACACACCATCCTGCTACTCACGACTGCACAGCTTCCGTTCTGCTGCTGTCTGGGTTTGGGGTATTAGTATGTAGCATTTGTGACTTCCTTAAAAATCCCTTCACAGACCTTGATACTCAGAGATTATTCCAACAAAGTGAGTTTTAAAAGAATAAAATCCCATTTTTCATCTAATGAAAAGAAATCTGAGTGTTACCTTAAACACTGGGAACTCAGCTATGGTTTCTAAGGACAGAAGACTATGGGGGGGTGGGGGGGGAATATTGAATAAAAAACCTTAGGTTTGGAAAAATGAAGTTAAAATTAAGCTGTCTTAGTGTCTTCTAAATTCAGAATCCATGGATAGGAGCAGTTAGGTGGTGACAATCTTTGTAGATAGCACTGATACCGATACTCAAATATTTTATCCTGATCACACGCCCACATTAACAAAGAAACACTGTAAAATTGTAAATGTGAGAAGTCACAATTAATATGCCAAATTTTCATAGTTAGAGAAAAAGGTCTCAGTGTCTTTCTAGAAAAAGCATTGGAGAAAACTTGATTGTAGAACTGTACGTGAAGGACAAGAAAATACTGATTTCTGAAAGGTTCTTTTTTATGTCTTGGAGAAAGATCTATCAAACCCTTGAGTACCAATCAAAGAAAACTATGATTGCCTCATGCAGCTGGACTAGCTGAAATTATTTTACCCTAATGACTTCAGGCTAGGTTGCTGGAGGCTCTAAGGTTATACTCAAGCACATTTGTTAGCAGTGAAGACAATTGTGAGACAAATGAAAACAGAGATCCTCTCTTTCTTTTAGCATGGTATCTGTAAGTGAAATGTAACACCTTTGGTACAGAAGAGTTCAAACTACATTATCTAATGCTCCCTTCCACCTTTAATGTCCATGAATCTACATATTCTTATATTTGAAGAGCACATTATGCATCATTTAAAGCTAGCTACATGCTTTAATGACATATTTATCCTGTGTTTTGTGCATGTCCAGGTGTGTTTGTATGATATATTAGAAGTTCTACAGCAATACCACGTCTCCCAGAAGTAACATTGCAGCATGTATTTGCATAAGCACTTTTAGCATGGCATACAGTACATTTCCTTCTCTTCTTAGTACAGAATTGTGGAATGTATTTACATAAAGTCTACAGAGAATAAAAGAGTACTTCAGTTTTCATAACAGTTACACTTAACAAAAATTTGGATTGCTCTTTCACCTTAAATTTTATGTTTCTGTGTGCGCCTCTTTCAAACCTATCCTTGAATGATTTTATCTGAAGTTACTCAATATCTAGTAATCAAATTGGCAATATTTCTCTTTTCATTTTTTTCATCATGAATGTAACTGTCTTATTATTAGCCTGTTACTACTATTGCTTGCTGATTACTGTTTCTTAATTGGCTTATAACCGGATTACCAGTAAACATCCAAATATCCCTGTATAAAAGCAGATCTAAATAGAAGACTTTGCAGTTGCTTTAAAAATCAAATCTAAAAAGAACAGACTTTCCAACAGGCCCATGTAGAAAAACATGTACTTACCTAAATAAAAAGTTAGATTATCAGTAAAAAAAAAACATTTCTTCCCTTGCTTAGCCTAAGGGGAGATGTCAAAAGGTCTGATATACAGAATGAAACCTGCCACTCATCCACTGAAGATTGACTTTTTGGGTGTTTCCCCAGTTCAGGCATTTAAAAAAAAAAAAACAAACAAACAAGTAGCCACATTTTATAATATTTTCTATTATATGAAAATTTTTACCATTAAGAGAATAAACAACTAAAAAGGTGGTAAATACACAATTCCTAAGCAACTTGGTCATGATGTTTCTCCCCAGATTTCCATTCTAGATCTGTGTTGTTTCTTTTACCTTGCTAGAACATTTTGTCATTGATGGTTCTGCAGTGGAATCTGAACGGAGTTTTTGCCTATGACCTGTAAGTTCAGACCCCATGCACTCATTTTTAGTACAACCTGTGACCAGAAAAGACATATCAAGAAACTGGTTTTCATTTCCATTTTGACTCCATAGTACACTTACAAAGTTCAGTCACCTTAGACATTGCATGCTACATCTCTGCTCTACAGTGTCCTTATTTCCTGAATGCTTTCTATAATATCCCTCTTTGTAAAATATTCTATGAAAACTTTAATTGAAAGGTGAAATATAAAATTAGTTATATCAGAGGAAAGGTTGGAAAGCTGCAGGGTAAAGCTGCCATTCAAAGGGATTTGAGTGAACCCTCAGCAGTTTTGCTGACGACACCAAGCTGTGTGGTGCAGCAGACACGCTGGAGGGAAGGGATGCCAACCAGAGGGATCTTGACAGGCTGGAGAGGTGGGCACAAGCCAACCTCATGAAGTTCAACATGACCAAGTGCAGGGTCCTACATCTGGGTCACAGCGATCCCAAGCACCAGTATAGGCTGGGCAACGACTGGCTTGAGAGCAGTCCTGAAGAAAAGGCTTTGGGGGTGCTGCTCAAGATCTGTGAAAAATTTTAAAGGCATATCCCTAGAAACATCACAGCTCAATATGAGCAGCTAGTGTGCACTTGCAGCCCAGAAAGCCAACCAGATCCTGGGCTGCATCAAGAGAAGCAGAGGCAGCAGGTCGAGGGAGGTGATTCGGTGATTCTCCGGCTCTACTCCACTCTGGTGAGACCCCACCTGGAGGACTGCATCCAGCTCAATAAAGGAAAACACAGAGTCTTGCTCCTGGGCCACAGTACCCTCATGCACTGAGTGGTTTGGTCACTGGTGTGGTAGGTTCCACTGGGTTGTCTAGAGAGACTGGAATACTCACCTGAGATTTTGACTGGGATAGGTCCTGAGCAGCCTCATTCAGCATTGGAGTGGAAGCTGACTTCAGTGGGCTGTTTTGAGTCAGGTGCTAGGTCAGATATCTCCAGAAGTCCATTCTGGAAAGTTAAAAAAAAAAAAAAGAAAAATCAAAAACAAAAACAAAAACAAAAAACCAAAAAAAAACCAAAAACCACAACACCCACACCAAACAACAAAACCCAACAACAAGAACAAAACCAAACCCATGTCTCTATCTCAGCAGTTTCTTTCACAGCATGGTACCTGGAAGAGTTTCAGTGTTGCTCAAAATTTGAAAGTGCAAGAAGGAGTCTCACATTCTCCCTCTTATGTCCCCCTTAAAGAAAAAAGAAAGGGTAATTTAGAGTGTAAAAGGAAGTTGCTGTCTGCTGATTTTACTGGTTGCTGATCTCCTAAAAATACAACTGAGAAGCAAGTCTTTCTTTTAGTATTAGATCTAAAATGCCATGAGACTACACAGCAGGTTGCTCTTTCTCAACTATAAATTTTATCACTACTACTTCCTGAGCTCTCTACTAAAAATGGACAGCTTGTGAAATACTCCAACCTGTCTGGCTTCTGACAGGTTTTCCTACAAAAGTCTGAGTTAGCCAAGAACGCTCTGTAGCTGTCAAGGCTAACTATCACTCCACAAACCTGACTTCTCAAGAAAAATTCCTCCGGGAATCATAGAGTAACAGCAACATTAGCCAAAAAGTCCACCTTTCTGTGGAAAATCATTCAAGCAGAAATTTATTTTTGTGTCAACTCTGAATTTGAAAACAGTGTTGTTTCCAACTTTATGTGAATGACCAGACCACAGCAACCACTAGAATACATCCATACTTTTTTCTCAGGAAAATATAGGTGAAGATCAGACACTGTTTAAAAAAAAAACACAGCAGAATCTTACTGCTCAGTAAGTTCTTTAGTAGCTATCAATAACGACATAAATTGAGCATATGGGGGTTTTAATCTACTGCTAATAGTAATAATATTGATGATGATGATTATGAATACTCAGGTAGTGTTACATTCTATCATTGCACTAGATATGCTCTATGGTTTGGCCACCTTCACTATAGAAAATCCAGGTTACACAAGGAAATATTGAATTTCTGTCAAGAAAATTGCTTACATAGTAGTACACTTATTGACTTAATCAAAAAATGTAAAATGACTGTGCTTTATAACACTTATAAGATCATTAGACTTAGTACCTCTTCTGACATATTAACCTTTCTCCAACCATGGCAACATATAAATGTTTGGGTTAGTTCTCTTTGGTTATTTTTTCTTTTTGTTTTCTTTTGTAGTTAACACGAGGTTAACCAACTTACATTTAGGTTTCAGCAAACAGTTATCTTGGGACTGTTGGATACGATTTTAAAACCATGAAGATTTCAATGTGTCCCCCAATATTGTTAAATTGCTGGAACCCTAGAAAATAAATACACTTTTCTTGATGGTTTCCCTTCAGTTTTCTCCATCTGTTTTTAAAGTGCTCCAAGTTCCATTAGGATAAAGATTTGAAAGCTCAGACTGCTCTTCTAGAGTTTCTAATGTCAGGTTTCTCTAGAGTCATATTGACAAATTACATACATACTATGTGCTTTCAAAATACATAAATCTGGCATTCCTTGAAAGAGTTTTCTTGCCAGTACACTAATTAGGAAAATGCTCCTTATGACTATTTAAATTACCAGCGTTTAATTAGCTATTCATTCTAAATTAAGGATTGATTTCTTTATCAGTATATATTGGTCCAGACACTCACCTGTCATAGCCAAGTTTGCTCAGCTGAAACATGCAGCAAGAAAGGTGACCTTAGATTTTGGCAATGCTTGATGCCAACTGATCCAATGGTTAAAGGCCACAGCAACACAGAAGTTATTCCTACTCCGTTTAGTTGCCAACAGCAGATTGAGATAGTCCAGGTAGACCTAACTGCTTTATAGAGAAAGGTTTTTCAAAATTTATTATGAAAGTTCTATGCCAATGATACTTCTGCTTCAGAGCTATTGTGGTGAAAATAGTCTTACTCTGAGGGGGATTAAGCAGAGATGGTTTGGTCCATTGCTGGATCTGCTGACTTCTGCACTGAAAGAGTGTGCCCTATTTTTCAGAGTGGCCTTCAAGTCTACTGAAATAATGACACTTCTACAACTGTCTGAATGCAAATATTTTGTTTGGAATTACTACTGGATGGACCTATAGGCAAAATAATCTCCTTCTCTAAGTTTATGAATTAACAAAAACTGCACCACATATGTTTCCGAAAACAATTTAAAAGATGCAGTAAAGAAATAGAGATAATGTTAAGTTCAGCAACCTTCTGGTTCTGATGTTCAAAACACAATTTATGGGGAAAACTATCTGGAATAAAGTAGAGCCAACTCTATAGAACAAACACAAAAGGTTTCATTTTCTAAACCATGCTAAAGAACATATGCTGTGATCATATTATTCTCTTGACTTTTCAAATTCCCAAGGTAAGATTTTACTGCCTATAAAATTAAGCAATCATTGAAGAGATTCTTGATGTCTATCCAGTCTTACACTGCAGGAGACCATAGACCTAAACTCTCAATTCTTAGTCAGCCATCTAACATTTTTGCTTCTGTACAATTTGTCGTTTAGACGTGATTGAAAAAGTTACAAAAACAATTGCAAGCAAGCTGGCATCGTAACATTTCTTGTCAAGATGAACCCAAATACAGTAAAATAACACTCAAAAAGACTTAAGATGATTGTGTTTTGGCCCTCTATGAATTTAAGGATTAAAGTTGTTTAAGTTAAACAAAAGCCAGAAAAGGAGGGGGGGTGGGGGGGTGGGGAATTGTGCATATTTATGCAGGTAATAAATGCATCATGGAACGCCTTTTTGTCCTAGCACTACAGGAACAAACAAAACCTTTCAGTTCCTGGTGGGATAATAAAATTAGTTCCACCCAACAGTGACCTTTCATTAACTTAACTTCTCCTGAACCTTTCAGTATAATTATTTAAAGAAGATGATAAACAAGGAAAGTACCTTATACATAAAAGGTCTATACAAATCATCTTCCATAGCAACAAAATGATAATCATTATAAAAAACCTCACTTGCAGTGCTCTGTATTCCCATGGTGGGAATATAAAAACTTCCTGAACTGAACACTGAGTCTAAGTTGCAGCTTCTTCAGAAAGTAAAACGATGAGCATCATTCAAGTACTTGGAGAACTGAAAGCACTGTGTAATCAATGGCTCCCCTCTCAAGTTGCAGGTGATGAATGGAAAATAACAAACCAATAGATGTTATCCGATGTTAGAATTCAGAATCCATCACTTCATGGGTTCACAACTCATTATTTGATCTACGTAATTATACTGAACATTTCAATTAAGCTAAGAATAATTCAAAAGAAGACTTGGCTACAGTTAAGAAACATTTTTGCATGTCTATCTTCAAGTGTGTGACAATGGAAATATGATTGCCTCTAAAAATGATATAATTTCTTCTAAAAATAGGAATCTAATATACGCATCCATTATTTTTAGGTCTGATGGCAGAGAATAAAGAAACAATTTGTTAAAAAGCAGTATGTGATCCCTCTGGGGGAAAAAAAAAAAACAAACAACTGAAACAAAAGAGAGTTCTGGGGGTTTTTTTATGGAATTGGTTCCCCTCTCCAGTTCACCACTAAGCTGTGGAAATGGTGGTACCAGCACAGCAGCATGAGGGGCAGGGAGCAGTGGGTAGAGATAAAGACATTTAAACCAGTATTGCCTTCAAAGAAATGCCTGTGGCACCCTTCTTCATGGGGAGGATTCAGTCCTTGGGAAGAGTCCATGATCCTCATCTAAATTAGACAGCTGCTAAAAACTTCCTGTGTGTAGGCTGCACAATGACCCCAATGCCTGTAAAAGCACTCTGGCTACCACCACTTTCACCCCTAATCTGATCCCTGAAAACCAAGCCTTAGAAGATGTGTAAAGAACTTACTCACTTCTGAACATGCTTTAAAGCTATCCCTTGGAACAGATGGAGTTTATTTTGTAATCTCTTTACAGCAGCTGAGCGACAAAAAAAATGTACTGCACTGCAGTCCAGAGTCAGTGTCTCCTTTAAAATTACTTGAAATACTATGCACTGCAGTCCAGAGTCAGTGTCTCCTTTTGAATTATTTGAAATACTATAAAAACTATTTTGTGCTTGAGAGAGACACCCTTTCCTTTTAAAGGGAAGGTTAACTTATTGTCAGTGACATTTGATTAAATATTTGCTAATCAAATGTATTTTTCATGAATGGATGCAATTGGTAGTCTCTGTGTCTTCAGTGATAGCCTCAAAAACTCATCACTAGGATATCTTTGATTATCCTTTTACAGCTTTATAAATATTTTAGTGATCTAATCAAAGTAAAAAGAACAATGGACTATGATTTAGGTAAGTATTATAAAAAGAGCTAGTGAACAGCTAGTCTATCTTTCCACAATCTATTTTTGAGTAATTTTGAATAAGAACGAAATCGTTAATTTCAGTCTGTTTGGAAATAATTTATGAACAGAACAAGGACAGCCCTTCTCAAATATGATGACTTTTGTGAGTTGTTTTCCAAGTTCTAATAAATGTTAAAAATAAAAATCTTTAGAAAATATAGCCCCGTTTAGCCTGAATTTCTCTCTGAGAAGAATCTGACACAATCTGGAAGCCCAGTTACAGTTTTTACAGAAACTGGGGCAACTGAAAGTGAAGAAGAGAGAGACTATATTATTTTATATTAAGAACAGAGTATTATAATATTATAAATATTAATTATACATATTATGTAAGAGCTCTATACTTCCTTTCTATACTGACTTTTTAAATTAAGTGTACTTGAAAAGATGAACAGAAGACTTGATGGTGTCTTCAGTGACCACTTGTTTCAACATAATATATGCTTTAGTTAATTTTACTTGCTCTTTAGTTTTTTGTGGTAATTGCCTCCTTATCCTGTTCTTTTCAGTTAATCGAGAGTAATTATTACATCTCTAATTGACCAACAATAACTCCTGTATCTTGTTTTGCTAATTAAATGCTTCCTTAGGAGAACATTTAATTTGCTGTAGTAACTTTTTTTTTTTTTTACTGGCAAGCAAGTCAATGTAACTTTATTATTATTCTGCCTGTATGAGGCAGTGCATGCAAAGCTCCTAAGAAGATTATGTATAACACCTTATATCTACCATAAAGGGGCTCAGCTGAAGCTTATGTTATTGTTAAACATCTTGTAAAAGGAATCTACGACAAAGTTTCAGTTACAATATGGAAGGCATTCCAGCACAGAAAATAAGGTGATTTTTCCCCACAGATAATATGTTAGTGATCTTATTGTGGGTTAACTTCCAGCTTACACTGTCATTAATGAGATCCCAAAGAACATGTCCTGTCATTGAAGTCACAACTCTTTGTTCATAATGCAAAGATGACAGTTACCATGAGGCAAGCAGCGTCCTCAGGTCCTTGAACATTCAGGGATTTCAGTCATGTGAGAAGTTGGAGTGAAGCAGAGGAGGGACACAGGAGACTTGTATGTCCACTCTTCCACCACACAAGCTCTGAAATCGTACTGGTGCTGCTGCCACAGAAGGAAAGAAGAGTGGCAGTAACATAAAATAATCTCTGTGGAGCCTTCATGCCTACCTCAGAGCAGTGTGCAGAAAACCAGGTGGCAGCCTCAGGTGTAGCACCAGTGAAGGACACAATTTCACATACACTTCCTACAGTCACCACTTCTTGCAGCAGGCACGACACTAATCCAGTGTTGCTTAGTCCTCAGATACAGCAGATCTGTGTGTGGGGATGAACAAATTAGTTCTAATTTGCCTAATTTAATTTCATGAGCTACACATGTAACTCACAAGCTAAAGATTTGTATAAAGAAACAAACTACAATTCACATAGTGCTGACTCAGTAAACTGAAGACTGCATAGTTTCTTTGTTTAAGTGCTTGCTTTAGGGCTAAAGGTCCACATTTGCTTCTGTTATTTCAGTGCTCCTCAGAAAGCACACTGGTATCATTCCACAATGCAGTGCAATTTATGTAAGCTCATGAACCAATACAGAGTACACAAACTCAATCTGTAGATGAAAAAGAAGAGGTCAATAGTCATCCAGGACTCCACAAAGCATCATCTCAGAGGTACAGAACTATAAAATTAAGTTTTTCATTTTGCACCCTAATTAAATATTATTAATGATGTAAAAGAGGAGTGGAATGTTTACTTTAGTTATATAATTTCTTGAGGGGAAAAAACCCCACAAATTCTTTAATACATCAAAGGACTTTTTTTCATCAATGATTATCTTCATGTGAAAAAGACAAGGACATTCTTTACATACAGAAATTTCTACAGATAAGTGTATCGCAATAAGAAATACAACCTAAGAAACATGCTTGGCACATTGAAAACATTTAAATCATATGATATGTGGCATAATAAATATTTTTTTTTCCCCACAGGCGAAAAAAAAAAATAAAAAGAGCTGTTCTGCATTTCGCCTTGACTATATCAGAATGGTTTTCACCCTGGTGAAAACCACTACTGGTATTGTCTCCAAGAGGCCACACCTTGCATAAACAGTGACCTTCATTACCCTTTCATCAGCCTGGGAAGCATAGGGGGGAACATTTGCTTTACAAGTATTTTTTTCCCTACTATTCTGAAATGACTTTGCTTGTTTTCTCAAGCAATATTGCATGGTAAGATTCTGCAGTTATGAGTAACTGCACATTCACTGAAATTCTTTAGACCTTATGCTTGGAATGGCACATTTAAACCTGAACCTTATTTAAGAGAGAGCCATTTTGCAGTCAAAACTAAAGCAGTACCATTTCACCTCACGTGTGACGTTTCCACAGTTCAAGTTCTGGCACGGTACAGCGGTTATTTTTGTCTCTTGGTATGTCAGTTTTGCTGTGTAAGGGCAGCTGTTTGGAGTCTAGCCGAGCTGTAGGAGTTGTAGCGGATCATGTGCTTACAGGAGAGGGGACTGTTGTACTGTGCTTTACGTGTGTCCTTGCTCTTGAACATTTGCCACCAGCTTTGAACAACTCAGCCTATTCTTATCTGTAAAGGCAGAAGAGCAGGAAGTCTGTTTCTGAAGGAAGACTTAAAAGGAAAATAAATCCAAGATCCTTCTAGCAGCTAGTATGGAATTAATTGGAATATTTAATAAAGCTTGTACTGCTATATATCATCTTGAGTTGGAAGTGGCTGGTTAGAATATGTAGAGGCTTTAAATAAAAATATGGAAAATTATGTGTGATTGGCAGAGTGCTTCAAAGTGCTTTTTGGCATAACACAATTCTTTCATACCAAGTAGGATTCAAACTACAAACGCTTAAGAAGGAAGTTGGAAAATTAAGCGTGAGCTAAAGGGATAGCAAATTCTGATAAATAAAGCAAAGGTTCACAAAGCACTGGTTCATCAGAATGAAGCAGACTAAATTCTTCCTACTTGGACTTCTTAAAACTTATTCAAGGAAAACAAAACCACTGAGGACATGCAGCTCAATCCAGATCTTTTTTCACTTGAAGTGGAAAAGATTTATAGCATTCCCAAGCTGATTTTAAGACATTGGAGAATCCACAAGTGAATTCAATACAAAATTAAAGGTGGCTATGCAAAATCTAAGTGGCAGGCTTTAGTCAAATTACTTGCTTTTTAAAAAGAAATATTCATTAACTAGGTTTATTAATCAGTAGTGACTGAATCATCTACTGTTTTTACACACTGCTATTTCACAGGTTTTGTAAATGTGCAAGGTATGAGTTCCACCTACAAAACTGACCCTCCCACTACTTCTCAGCTGACTGAAATCTTATTCATTGTAAGGTTTTGTGCTAATAAATGCATGCTTAACAAGGCAATGTAGCCAAATAAAAGAAATAGTAATAGACCTAATATAAATAAACACCAATTCCCCCACTTGTCCAATTGAGAGTGGCTGAGTTGAATACAAAGCTGGAAAAGGCTGGTGTGCAAAAAGGTAACTTCAAAAGAGTATTCATAAAAATTTGGATTCAAAATATCCAGAAGAGCTTGTTTTCATGCTCAGGATAGGAGTACATTTGAAGCTACACAACATGCAGAGACAGAATTGAAAGGCTGAAGGGAGAAATTGTTCTGATAGGTGAAAAGCAGCTATTTCGCATTTTATTTCGAAATTCAAACCATTTGGGGCCTGAGTCCTTGGGCAATTTTCTACGCAGGAATTCATTTAATGCTGTTATTATTTTTTTTCCTCAATTTGATGAAATAAGACCAGGGAAGGCATTATACTTTTAAATACTCTTTTCATATGTGGAAAGGATCAGAGAACACTGAACTCCTCCTGATCCGATTTTCTGCTGGAGAAGAACAGAATTTCTGGCTGGATCACCGCTGCGCGAAGCGTAACCATCCATTCACAGAGCATAACACTAACTCTTAGCAGTTCATCTTGCCACAGACAGGTACAATGCTTTAGTTAAACCACCACATCATCTAAGGGTCACCTGAAGTAAAAAGCATAGTGTCCCTTTAGAAATTATCCCACATAATCAAAATATGTTCTCAAAGAAAAAACTATTATATTTCTAATTGAATGAGAATCAAAAATGTAACAAAATCTTCATTGTGGAAAAACAAAATACTGACACGGAACTAAAGAGAGATTTTTAAAAGCAATCCCTGCCAAAATAAGCTAAGCATATCCCTCTAGGTTAGTTTTTACCACACTTACTTCAAAGTTTCCCCAAGCCAAGCACAATGAAAATGAAAGCAACACCATTTCTGAATCACACCATCTCAACCAGTCCTGAAAATAAATTTTGGCCCTTCATAATTAAACATGTCTTTGACTAGGTAAGCTTGAGAACAGTCATAAACTTCTATGTTTCCAAGGCTTGCACTTATTTCATGTTGTTAAAAACCACATTTCCCGCTAAATATTACAGGCAACATTAATAATCTGGTGGGGAAAAAAAAAAAAAACAAACCCCAAACAGCTTAAAAATTGAGATACAAGAAAAAAATTAATATAGTATCTTGTTTCTTATCAGTTTTTGCTGTATTAAACTATACAAACTGCCAGGAAAAAAAAAAAAAAGAGAGAATTAACTAGGAAATAAATGAATGTGACAGCGTGGTATACTTCATTTGTAAATTGGATCACAGTAGAGGTAGTAAATGCAACTATGACATGTAACTGACTTACTGAGATGTAAGATTTGAGACCTGAAGGGGTGCTAGGCTATTTACTCATGACTTATGTATTCATATGAATTCCTCTGTTACTGAGATGAGTGCCCAATTGTAGATCATCTCACTAGAATTTGGAGGACATCCAGTAACTTCAGCAGAAGCTATGCAAATTGCATCTAAGGATGATGCTTGTGCAAATAAAAAGGTTATTTTCTCTCATGAAAATAAATAGAATGTTTCAGCAGTACAATGTGCAGGTTCACACATTTCAAGAATATAGCACTGTCATAAACTAAAAAGCAAGCTAGTTTAGTGTGGTCTATAAACCAGTGGGTTTTGACTGGTCAATTATAGATATCCCCAAACCAGTGCAGGAGTCCAGGCACTTTATTGTTCTTATACTTTATCCTCACCTCATTTGTCCCATTTCTCGTGGCTGAGTTTTTGCAAATACTTGCTCAAAATCTGTCCCAGCCTCTCTTTATCCTGGTCACCTTGCTTTGTACCTTACTGGGTTTTACTGGGCTATTCTATAGTATCACATTATTGTACTCTTCTGAGCAGGTGGAGGGGATCTGCATCCAGTGTTCAAACTGAGGTGACAGGGCAGCTGTATGTATAATGGCTCACAACGCTCTCTGCCTTTTTTTTTTCCTTCCTAAAAAATATTTGGTTTTTTTTGACCACAGAGGAAAATTAAGCTGAATTTCATAAAATTCCTTAAAATAATCAGAGACAAGGCTGTCAGTGTAAGAGTTAATTCACTACCCACTGCCATGTATGTTAAATAGCAATTATTCTTCCTCCTACTTTTACCACACTACATACATAAACACAGACCTTGATTTGCTGTTTTACCACCTAGTCCCCAAAACAGCCTTCTGCATATTTTTTCTTTTCTTTTTTTTTGTCATGCTTTCATTACCGTGAATAACTTAGCCAACTGTGTCACTTGACTGCTCATTCTCTTTCAGATCAGTGATGAATACATTCCCGTGAAACTCCAGGTTGATTTTCTTCCAGCAAGAAAGCTGACCATTAACTCCTACTCACCATATTGTAAGCTGCTCCTCTGTGCAGAGTGGGAGGCTTCTTTATATACTTGCACCTTAAAAAAAAAAAAAAATCATCTAATTATAATTATGTCTGATACACAGATGATATTTTAATGATATAAATATATTCCTAGAGTCTCAGCAATTATTCTTTCAAAAACAAACAGGGTTTTTTCCTTATTGGAAACAATTTAGGTTTGCCCTCTGTCACACCTTGACGTTTTTTTCTCAGCTTCTCTTTTTTTTTTACATATGTGAATAACTAGCTTTTCAACACCAAACTGTCAGAGACTTGTGTAGTTTGAAAAGAAGCCGAGTTTCAGTATCATTATACTTACATATTCACCCTGAGGCATAATTGTTCTAATACACAATTTTCTTCCTGCAATTTAAAGGGGAGTTAGTGTGTCTCTTTTGCCTTCCAGTAACTGTCATAGGATTTTCAGTATGCACTGGATAACACAAGCCCTTTCCTGTTCCCATGGAAATCAATAGTAACACTTCATACCCATTAAACTCTATCAGAGGAAAAAAAAGGGGATCTAAATAATTAGGACCCTGGTTATTTGAAACCAAGACAACTGTAAGTCAGGACAGCACAGGGCAGTCTGCAAAGAGCTAAAATTTTCAAACAGAAATAAAGGTGAAACACTCAAGTGTCTCACCCAGTGGGACTCGTGCTACCCTGTGCCCTAGCTATGAAACCATGTCACACTGTACCAGCAGCAGTGCCAAGAGAAAGAAAAAACGACTCACCTGGGCCCAAGATGTGCCTTCCAGAGCAACAGTGCCTCAGGTGGATGACACAGAGTAGGCAAACCTTGTGTTTGCAGCTGTGCTGAGTGAGAAATTCACCTAATGCAGGTATGAGAGATGTGAGCCACTGTAAACCCTGTCTGTTTTTTCTAGTCTCATATTGAGCCTGAGCATTTCTCAGCCTTGTTGATGTCTAATAAAGTGTGGGATGCTTCCATGTGTACCAAAGGACTAAACTGTGATGCACAATAAAAGTAATGGAGGTTCGTCATCCATGTTCCTTTTCTTCAAGTTTCTGCATCAGGTTTGTGCACCCACAGAGGTCCTTCTCTCAGGCAGTTTTAACCCAGTCTGCTGCAGCAATCAGGCTAAGGATTTGACATTTTACACAGGCTGTCATCAAGTCTTGGTTGTCAAAATATATTTAGCTCAAATAAAAATGGGGAAAGATTTTTTTATTTTCCATAAAAATCCCCTAGTTTTGAAGGCCTTAAAAAAACTAAATATCACATAGGGGATTACTCATAGATTGCTGTAACTAGAATTTTTCACTTAATGAAAGGAAGAAGAATTTGCCAGACTTGCCTATAACTGAAAGATACAGAAAGTTCAGAATCAACCCAACAGAAATGCTGTGCACTAGAAGGGCAGAGAGTAACATAAAAATGCAACAAGATTCAGTAAAAACAAAATTACTAACTTCTCAAAGGAATATATAACTCAAATATCAATCACACATAGTATATCCAAGACCTCAAGAGACAACTCTGACTGGTCACTGCAAGTTTTCCTGATAGTAGAAGTTTTTTGACTCTGAAGAAGGTAAATTAAAGCATTGCAGAAGCTACCTTCTTGCTGTGAGTGAAGCACACAGATTTTGTCATGAATTACAACTGCATCCCAGGTAATTCCCTGTGTTTAGAACCTCATCCATTCTTGCACTCTTCAATGTCTTTCAGTCATATTAGACTGATGCAGAATAATTTTCTGTAAAAATGAATATCCAGTTATTTAACAACAGACCTTTTATTTATTTTTCTAGAACCCAGAAAAAGCATCATTTAAGGCATACTATGTAAAAATGAAATACAATATTATGCGCATGCTTTGCTGAATACCCTACATTTTGTTTACTGTATAGCAGGAGTAGCTTAACTTTGACTTAACAAGTACTAACTTGCCATTCTACCTTACCTCAAACATGAGTTTTAAATACCAGCCTCAGTTCTTGCAGACCTTATTCTCAAGTTTAAACACATGTTCAGTTTTAATATTACTTGTGCTTAACAAAAAGTAGTGCAAAAGCAGAGTAAAATAGCTTGTGCTAATGATTCCTAATTTCTTTTATACTAAGAATACTAAATAGCAGTATAAAAGATCAATTTAATTATTGATAAAGTGCACTGCAATTTGGAGGATTTCAGATTTTTGGTTCACCTTATTTTCTAAGGTGTGCTTGGGATCCACAGAACTCTCAAATTTAGAAATTAGTATTTATGGAGAAGATTTTTGGGAATCTTTACTGTGAATTTTGACAAAAGATTGATAGAAGTCTGTACAACAGTAACTCAAATATCCTCAAGCAGTGTTGAATGGACAAGAGAAGACTGAGAGGGGATTTAATAAATGTTTGTAAACATCTGAGAGCTGGGTGTCTTCTCTGTTGTGCCCTGTGATAGGACAAGTGGCAGTGGATATAAACTACAACACAGGAGGAACATGCAGAGGAACGTTTTTACTGTAATGGTCACGAAGCACTGGAACAGGCTCCCCAGAGATGTTGTGGAGTCTCCTTCTCTGGAGACTTTCAAGACCTGTCTGGATGCATTCCTGTGTGACCTGCACTAGATAATATGGTTGTATGGTCCTGCTCTGGCAGGGTGGTTGGACTCGATCTCCAGAGGTCCCTTCTAACCCCTAACATCCTGTGATCGGTCACTACAAATCATGCAAAACCTAAGCAGCTAATTAAAAACTTTTTATATATACATATGTAGAAAAAGTGGGACAACATAAATAACTATGGATAACCATTTTATTTCTACATCCTGCTGATACTCTCTGTACTAGCAGACACTTGGTAATTAAAATGTTCTAAGACGACATCTCTACCTGTCGATCTCGCTTTTGCTTTCACTAGTCTTGCCCTCCAGTTTTTTCTCTCTTTAATTTTCTTCACAGCAATGCACTGATCCTGCAAGCTGTAACTTGTCTGTGACTGAGTTAAAAAAAAATAATTTAAAAAAAATCTATATTTTACATGTCTGATTTTGTACTGAATAGGCCTAAAATATCTGCATGCGATTAAAAGAAGCATAATTGTATAAACAAAATGTTCTGCCTGTTCTTTAAAATGTATTACACCTATCAAGAGACTAGAGAAAAAGAGAAGAGCACATTCTTAGTGTAACTTTCACATTGTCTAGTTATCATAACATTTTTACAGGTGCAGGAGACAACCCCACTAACTAGCAAGAAGCAAAATAATTTAAATAGCAATTACTATCACTGATATATTTCACAGATCTTTACAGTTGTCAAGCATATGGACCTATTTTGTTCTCTGAGTGCAGCATTAGTTTTGATTACTTTTTAAACAAAATAGCTGTGAAAATTGACCTATTTCGAAGGCTTGCAATACCATGCAGAAAGGTATTACCAAAACACTTGCTTTTTTTAAGAAAGCATCAGAAAGGCTGCCTGTATTTGACTCTAATGAAAGGTGAGTGCGTTTTCATACAGCAGCTGGGATTGAATCAATTTATATAAACGCAGCTATATACATAGGTTTTCATCCTTCTGAACCAATCAACACACCTTAAAGTCTGCTATGGGATCAGACAACTAGATACCCTAATGAACTTGAAGATGTTTACAGGAGACAGGATGTGCTGCAGTGGGTTCAATGCAATCTTTGCTGTTAGGTGTCTAAGTAATAACACTGATGGATTTGACTAATGTTATGCAGAAATACAACAGAATGAGTTAGAAGACAGAAGCATATTGAGCTAATCTGTGAGTTACATGCATCTATTCTCAACACATTTGTAGGTGTTCTGCTGAAGCTAACAAGGTGGAAAAGGAAGAAAAATTGAGGTATGATTTGACTATTGTCAACCTCTTTCCTGTGATACCAACATTGCTGTGAAACAGGAACAGCAGCAAGTATTAAGGAAAAACAAACACTGCAAAGTTACAAAGACTTTTTTTTAAGTTAGTGAAGTTTTGTCAATAGTTTTGGTGAGACTGACTTCACCAAAATGTAATAGTAAGTTGGAAAGCAATTCAAATATTTCCATACAATTCCTGTTGAGTGCCAGAAGTAAGTTTATCTCTTCCCAGATGTTACAGACAGTATGGTTCAAACCAAGCCTACATACTGTCACACAAGATTCTGACTGTCAAGAGCTTTATATTCAGGAGGTGAGGCAGATATCACCTTCCTGACACTTCATCAGCATCTCAGCCTAAGTGCAAAGAAGGAAATTCAGTCCCAGAGTGCTTCACAGGAAAGTTTTGTATTTTCTTTACCTTATTTTTATTATTGTTAAACTAAGGTAAAACTTGTATGCATCTAACTTTGAAAAGACACGCATAGTTTTTAATACAGCAAACATAAAAAGAAGTGTCTTTCACTTTTGTTTTCTTTCTAGGTAAGGGTAGGTAAACGTCAAGAAATCTCTTTAATTTTATATTCTAAAAAAGAATGATTTATGGGGAAGAGAAATGAAATTGCTTACCTGTAACAGGAGATTTCTGAAGGTAGTTCCCTGTTTCCCTAAAGGTAACACCGAAAGATCTGTGATGATTCACCAGTTTGTAGTACAAAGTTAGGAGGCAGAAACTCCATTAATTATTCAACTCTATTAAGGAAAAGGAAGACAATGAAGAAAATTAAACATATGGAGCATGGAAATGAAAAGAAAAATATTCATCTTTTCTTCATCTGTCAAAAATCCCCAGAAGTTTCAAATAAAAACAACAGGTGAGCTGAGCCTCCTGGAAGAAAAACTGCTAAATCCAGAGGAGAGTTTCTAAAACTCTCTTAGTCTCTTGTATGTGAGGATGTTGGTGCCCAACAGAACCATCCAGGCATTTGCATCTTTTGGCATGCATACAGCTATAAACCTAACCACTTGCATAACAGAACTTGGAAGGACTACCAACATTTTGCTGTGCTTCAGTGTGCTGACCAGCTCAGTGCTGCAGGCTGAGGCTTTGCTCTCTCAGTGTAACCCACAGCTTCAGCTCACATAATTCAGCAGTTTTCTGTTCACTTCAGTGGAGCCAAATTTATTTACCAAGTACTATCCCTTAGGTTTTAGCGACCACCTATGTATAGTGGAACAATGTCTTGGGCACCTAGCAAAAGTTGTAGTATCTAAATGAGTGGACGTGAACCTAGAGGTAAGGATCACAAATCCTTAATGCAGAAAACTAAATGCCTCTTCAGAAGCACAGAGCTGGGAAAGGTTAGAAGCAGGGGGAAGAGAAAAAAAAAAGACAGGTTTACATCCAGACTGAAAGAATTCTCACTATTTCTAATTTATTGAGCAATTAATTAGGATTTGAACTTAAAAGAAAGGACTTTTAAACATTAACAAAGGCAGTTTCAACCAAATTTAAAACAATGTTACCTTATGGAAGGTCTGATTGTGTTCCTACACTGAAGAACCTGATGGAGATCCTTACTTCCTAAGAATATATTGAAACTGAAATGGGGAAAGAAACCCCTCATGACTTGTAGTCAAAATCTCTACAAACTTTAAAGTGATCACGTCTCAGAGAAAATAACTCTGCATAAACCTGTCTTGTATACCCACTCCTTCTTAACTTACATTTTTCTATCTTGAATGCAGCCAGCATAATGCATTTGAACACCTGTTTAAACGCTCCATGATTTTAATTGATTATCATAGATGGTTAAAAGGAAGGTATAACGATCGCACATCTCCAGAGAACATGATCTATATTTGTTTAGAACTGTAGAATTACCTTGTCCGAAAGGAACTGTTAAAAACAGCCTAATAAAACCATAAGATCAGTTCCTAGAAGTGATAGTTAAATCAATAACATGTGCAACCTATTATTCTGGTTGACATGAGCCTTGAGTAGTCTGGCAGCAGAAGGTTATGCTATGAAACATAATTAAAGAAAGAGAGAATTGATTACATATCTACTTCTTGAAACTGGAAAGGTATTTCAGATGATTATTGAAATATTGAAGTGTTTATCTTCTGTTTGCAGCAAATCAGTAGAAAAATCTCTTTTGCAATTTTGATGTATTATTCCTAAAATTGCTTTTATTATAAGAACGTACTTTTCCACTCTAAGAACTGGTTATGAATAGATAACAGATACTCTTTGAAAGTACCGGTGTGAAATGTATAGTAATGAAATCAGATTAATGTTTCCTGACATATCTCTGTGCTAATTTTGCTATATCTCTAGGAGAGCCTTATGTGTAAATTAAAACTGCAGAATAATCATAATTGCTATTTTTATTTTTATTTATGATAGTTTTCCTCTAAAGTATACAGGACAACAAGAAGGCAGCATGTATCTTGCTTTCATGTAAGTTGCGGGGATGGTTTGGATTATAATGGGTCCTGAATAAGAGAATTCCTACAGTGTTACATCTGACAAAGCCTTTATATGGGTCTACATAAGATGTCATTGTGCAAAGCCTATTTATTTTTCTTTTTGTAGAAAAGAAAGTAATTTTGTAGGGCTTTATGCAGACAGGGTTAGATGATCTAAGAACTAGCTTCAGATGTGCTTCTGAAGATAATGTGTAACTTTAAATAGGTCAGTTAACTATTGTACACTTCAGTTTGCCTTTTTGTGGAAGGAGAATAATAAGGTAGATAAAAACCTAGTAATACGATATAATAATATTTATATTTTCAGTGGTGTTGCAGGGCTTGCTTATATGATATACCTCAGTTACATTGAAGTTATGTAGCTGCTGTTACACAACTGATTAATCTATGTCTATGATGAAAAAAACCTACTGTATCTCATTCTCTTTTTATTATACATTTTTTATAATAGTGTAACTTCAAAGATTTTACTGCAAAGATACAGTATTCATGTACCCTGACAGAACAGAGCTTATTGTGTATCACTCCCACCTGGTGCTTCTACTCTGTATAATTTTGTTTGTTGGAAGAAGTGTTAAAAAGGTCAGAATGTAATCATTATTCACCATCATAATCAAGAATCAGCTCTGCATAGGAAGCTTGTAAGTTGCTAATTTAATCTTTTTGAAGCCTATTTTAAACTGCTTTTTTTTGCACTAAATGAAAAGAGTGGTATTCCAGTGAGCCACATTAATTCTATCATTTCAACTGCATCAAAGTGGGTAACAGCATACATGGCACAGGATGAGGGAAGGGAAGCAGAGCTAACAAATGTTTCCTAGTTCCTTGTTTCCTTCACCCATTTACGCCATACTGATAGGCAAACCTAGCGGGCGGAGAAAATAAAGCACCACACAAACGCTGGCAGGCTTTCAGCCTAGGAATTTCAGAGCTGTCAAAGCTGCATGTTTCAATCAGTTTTGACACCTCTTGGCATTTCTCTTCAAGTTCTGCTTTCTATAAATAATTCCCTTACTTAGGTGTTATTTCTAGTTCATTTCTGTATGTATAGCAAGAATGTTTCTCACCTCTTGCTGGAGCTTTTCTTTGTCTTCGTTTTGGAGACCTGTATGGAAAAGAATTAAAACTTACTTGGCATTCGGTCTGTTTGGACGATGGAATATATGTTGCATTGTAAAATAAATTTGCAATTCTCACATTGAGATCTTGGAGAAAATATCAGCATCTCCTTTCCTGATTTGATACAGTCTGAATTTCCTCTCAATGAGTGGGCAAATTAACAGTTTCCATCACAGCAAGGGAGCCTAGGGAAAGGTTACACACCTCCCTGCCATACTTTCCCCCCTTGGCTCAGAGAAAAGTAAATTACAGCATGATTTCCTTGCACTTCTGTAGATTGTAAGGGATGCAGAGAGAGTATCCAGTGCCTTTACCATACAGCTCCATTAAGAGACCACATATTTCCCTAAAGGCAGCACTTTATGCTCTCACATCTGGTATTTCCTTTGACCTGAGCTCTATAAGGCTCTGGAGGCCTTCAGAGAAAAAGTCCACCAAGTGACCTCCAAGGCTGTTTAAACCTCTTTGGTTTTTTTCTTTTTCCTTTTTCTCTCAGATACTTTTACCTCCCTGATTTCTTCCACTTTCTGAACTACAGAGAGATGACAGGAGTTACTGATTCTCTAGGAAGTGTCATTCCTTAATACTGTTGCTTCCACTGCAAGGTGTGTGTTAGGTGATTACCAGGCTCTTCAGCTTCTTTTCAGGGAATTGTTCCTGACCAACAGAGGACTTTAGTCTGTCAGAGAGGCTGGATGTAGTCTATGGCTTGAAGTATTTCTGAGATTATTTAACTTCCAGTGTGATTCTGCAGTGAATAAGAATAATATCATAGAATCAGTCAGGGTTATAAGGGACCACAAGGATCATCCAGTTCCAATCCCCCTGCCATGGGCAGGGACACCTCACACTACATCAGCCTGGCCAGAGCCTCATCCAGCCTGGCCTTAAACACCTCCAGGGATGGGGCCACAACCACCTCCCTGGGCAACCCATTCCCTCACTCTCATGGTGAAGAACTTCTTCCTTACATCCAGTCTGAATTTTCCCACTTCCAGCTTTATTCCATTCCCCCTAGTCCTGTCACTACCTGATATCCTAAAAAGTCCCTCCCCAGCTTTCTTGTAGCCCCCTTCAGATACTGGAAGGCCACAAGAAGGTCACCTTGGAGCCTTCTCCTCTCCAGACCAAACAGTCCCAACTCTCAATCTCTCCTCACAGGAGAGGTGCTCCAGCCCTCTGATCATTCTCATGGTCCTTCTCTGGACACATTCTAGCATGTCCATATCCCTCTTGTAATAAGGGCTCCAGAACTGGACGCAGTTCTTTTGGTACCAAAAAAAGAATGGGATAAAATAATTGTTCTAGGGAACCAGAAAGTGATGATGAATCTCTAAAAGGGCTATTTAATGGGACTATCTATTTAAGGCTCTAAGAGGATAAAGCTGCAGTCAAATGCTGTTTTAATTTAGAACACCACCAATTTGGCCTTCAAATTGGTTAATACTGGTCCACAAGCAGGTAACTGCAGAAACACTCACAAATTCTGCCAGCAGATGATTTCCTAAGTACAAATATTTTTAAAAGTTTATCACCCTATATTACAGATACCAGCTAGTTAGTGTGATCAGGAGGGGAAAAGCAATGTACTGTACTTGAAGCTGTAAAACATACATCCTTGCTGATCACACCAATGGGGACTGTAGGACATTCTGCTCCAGCTACACTGTGATTCACAGCTTAAAAAGAAACCAAAGCAGTAAATACATACAATCTTTAACATGAGTCTAGAAGTTTTAGTTAGCATGTTTATTTTCAGCTATTGATCTTATCTCTATTTATAGAGCTGGGACTATGAGACTCTGCAGAAATACTTCCTGAGGTGCCCAAATCATTGTCAATAGAATTAGTAGGAACTTCGCCCTATTGTAATAGAGAGAAAAAAAATAAAAAGAGAGGAAGAAATAAAATGTCAAAAGCTTTTTGCCTTTCTTTTTTTTGCCCCCCAATAGCTGGAATTGTTTCAGCCACTGGAAACCTTTTCCTCCTCATCAATTTCCCTCTGTAGATTTTTCACTGCTGGCAATTAGCAAGCAGAAGAAATCCTGCTGAGCAGAGCAAGTTAAAAGGGGACTTAAGAATGACTGCGCCCAGGAAACAAGCAGCCAATCTGGAGCAGCAGACATCCAGATTTCAAATACACACATTAGAGAGATGAACAGCCAGAACAACCTCTCCTCTTAATGCCTTTTATCAGGGTCTCCAATCTGCTCACAACAGCTTTTAGTCCAAAAGTTAGTCCACTTCAATGGTCTTGGAAAGGAAATTACTACGATTCCAGCATTCGTTGTACCCCCCAAAAAAGAACAATTTAGATAACAGCTTTGCTATGTCTGGATAATAACCAAATGGCACTTTTCACATCCAAAACATTTCAGTCTGGCATCTTCCAGGAAGCCCTGATGTCTACAGAGGAAAACTAAAACATTTACGCAGGAGGAAAGCTCTTCCTGCTGCCCAGCTTTCATCTGTAACATGAAGAAACTGAAGGTTTCAGTGATTTCAGTCTGTCAGGGCAGTCAGTGTTATGTGCCTTATTTATGAGGAGGAAAACAATTTTATAACTATGGATCATCTTGAGATCATCAAAGCTGTAGAAACACAAGGCAATGGAGGAAAAATATTCCTCAAGTGCAACGTTACTACAACTGCTGTTGCAGAAAATGCAGTTTTGAACTTGTAGAGATCTTCATGAAGCCTGCATGGTATTTTAGCAGCATGAATAAAGACAATGACTTTAGGTAAATTATCTTAAAAACACTGTCAGAACACTGTTAAATAAAAGATGGTTCTTCAAACAGAATGTAAAATGTCACATAATACATTATCATTAAATAACTTTTAAGGGAAAACAAAACCAGAGATGCAAAACTCTCTCTAGGAGTCTTCAATTCTCACAAACAAAATCTGAAAATGCAGAAAACATTTCAAAACCCAATTAATTTCATAGCTTCCAGCATCAAAAAAAAAAAAAACCAAACCACTGATGGACTGAATCATGTGGTTCTAACTTCACTGGTTTCTGTACGTTTCAGGAGCATAACAAGACCAACCAAAATTAATCCTGTCTATTAAAAGTTGGATCCTTTGAGAACATTTTTGGCTGAACATTTTTCTCACATTTCATTCTGAATTACATCTTTAACTTCTTCACCATAGTTTCATATGATCTCAGTTGTCTGATCATCTTGATTAAAGACCAGCAAACACAAACCAGTATTCTGCCCTCATTCCTGCAGTCATCCTCCACAGCAGGAGGAATGAAACAGTATGCCTGTGAGACACCCTGGTTTTGTCTTAGCTGTCCTGAAATGAAAGGAGATAATCACTGGCTGCAGGCAGGCAGTTCATCTGCCTGCTTGCACAAAGCTCACCAATGCTAGGAGATGTAGATGTGCCATTTGACAGCCAGTTTCAATACAGACAGGTGATGAATGGTTGTAAGGTAGGGGATGCAGACTATATTCTGAGCAGTCAACCTGTTTTAGAGTATGCACCTCCTGAATAGCCAGAAGGGGGTGTCCATGTATAGTGTAACCTGGACACTCTTCCTCCACATCACAAACTCTAATAATACATCAGTGGGATTTGCAGCTTTTGCCACTTCAGTAATAAGCACAGAATTCTGACTTCAGGTGATGTAATCTTGGGGCACCAGGTCAGTCAGCCTTCATATTAATTCTCTGCTCCTTGTTCCAGTTGTGAACAATTAGACTGAGAAAACATGTAAAAGATTGAGAACATTTGTTCCCAGATTACTTTCTTGGCATTTTTTTTAATGGCTTTATATGGCATTTTATCTGTGTTTCCATCATTGCTTTTGGGGAATCACCAATGCAATTTGGCCATTTATGAATGACAAATGTGCTGAGATATATGCTCTTGGACTGCTGTACTTTAATGCTCTAAGTAACTAGTCAATTTTATAATTAAAGCACAGCTAGATGTTTACATTATAAACCAACCACACTACTTTAAGCCTGCAATAAGGAGACAATGATGCTTTCAACGTAGAGTTTAGCTGTAACTCTAGTATCCAGTTGCTTTGTAAGTTTGAGTACTCAGAAGTATCTTTCCTTAGTTTTTCAAAGATAGGAGATGTTAACTGCTTCAATTAAATCAAATTTGCTAAGCTCACACAACGTTCTCCATAATCATTTTCATGACATGGAGGACTTTTTGCACAATAGCACAAAGGAGTATTTGCTTTGCACAGAGTAAATGATGTGCATCTTTGGATTTGTCTGTTCGTTCATCTGAAATTGCCAGAAAACTCCACTGGAGAGGACATGGTACGTTGAACAGGAAGAAACTCCTGTTAAATGGCACAAGGTTTGTCCTAGTTTTAATTTTTTTTTTTTCCTGACTGTGTTGGAAATAATTAGAAACTAGCTTGGCCTTGGTTTTGCTTTTGCTTTGTGCATGCCAAATACAAAGACACTGAAGCAGTCAGGGGATATGATATTAAAAGCCAGGTTACAATAGAAAATCACAATCAATGGTTCTTTAGAGAAGCCAAAAACTAAAAGCAAACAAGAAAAGTATTCCTTTGGGGTATTTGATTGGTGGAGTACTAAAATACATTCATAGATTTATGGACAATAATAGATTCACTGAAA
The DNA here is from genome assembly GCF_027791375.1 of Indicator indicator. Taxonomy (NCBI): domain Eukaryota; kingdom Metazoa; phylum Chordata; class Aves; order Piciformes; family Indicatoridae; genus Indicator; species Indicator indicator. The sequence continues at coordinate 10,869,766 of NC_072034.1, read as the reverse complement.
TTGAAGATGAAGTACAATTAGGGCCACACTTGATAGCATTAAACTGAATTTACCTTAAACATATATATAAATATATCCACAGAAAGAGGCATGTCCAACTTTAATTGTACATAAATATATAGATATTGGTGTCCACATACAACTAAATGTGTTGGTCTCACGTATTACAGTAGGACAAGTAAGATACCTCATGTTTCTCTCTTGTTAGCACTTGCCAAGAATTTCTCTTTCTGTCATCCTTTCCTCCCCTCCAGTGGGAAATTTCCTGTGCATTAAAAGTAACTTATTACTGAAAATCTAAAATACAATCCTATGAAGCCCCATAGAAAACGTACTTCCTTTAATTAAAGCTGAACCCCATTGCTGATTTGTTGTTAAGTGACAAAAATGTAGATTTATTTATTTAATAGGACATGGAGAGACAAATTTTCCTCTTTTCTTCCTCTGGAAAGTGTTTTATTGTTTACTTCCTTTCTCTTGCCTGCTTGCTGTGTAATTTAAGACTGATGCCTCCCTGTGGGAAACAAAACTTGATCAGAGAACAGCCTGCACTGCCACCTAAACAAATTATGTTTTAGTCACTGCTGATGTTGGCTGTGTCATAATGGAAATGTATAATTAATGCCTTTGCTTTTACTGCTTTTGGAAAGCAGTAAAAACTGAAACTGGTTCAAGAGGAGGAATTTTAGGACTGCACCCTTTCCCTTACCATAATGGATCACTACAGCTGCCTCTAAGAATCAATGATTGGGTCCCTGTTTGCTACAGTTATTTATTCAATCTACAGTTGAGGCAATTTGTTATTATTAAATAATAAAAATCTGCTGTGGAGTAAGAATTTGGCAAGGAATAATAGGAGAGAAAACTCAGTAAAACAGGTGAAATCCTGTATTTCTCCTTTTAGAGGAGCTTGAAAAGATTAAGCTATTTCCATTAGTTTCCTGCAGAGTTGCAAGCAGTGATAATAGACATGTGCTAATTTCAGTACTGCATTGTGCTATGAAGCAGGATTTTAGATCATCTTTCACCTGCGACATGACTCCAAATATCCCCAATTAGCAGCTTTTATTTTCAGTTTTTGTTGTTGAACTTGTAGCAATGGCTAAACATCTGGTATTATGACTGCAAATAGTCTCCATCTTCTCACCTCTGGGATGCAGTGTAGCTTTAGACTATTTATACTTTGATCTAAAATTCTAAATGACTAAATTATTCTGCTGTAATAGGTCCTAAGTGACATTAAATGGATGGTCTTGGCTTTTTCATTCCCCCCCCCCCCCCCCCCCCCCCCCCCCCAAAATGGACAGCTCTCTCACCTCTTTTAGCTACTGCACTGCATGAAAAGCACAGCACAATGAAATAACAGCAATAGCGTTTTCAGGACTGAAATAACCTTTGATTTCTACAAAACTGTGTGTAAGTCAAGAAATAGCAAAGGCACTGAATGCAGTAACTGTTTTTCAGGCACATTCTCGTGTCACAAATAAATCAACATTTTTAGTCAAGTTTTTTTATCCATGTGTCTGAAACCATAGAGGAACCAGAGTGAGGAAGGGATAGTATCCATCCTCAAAGAGTCATGATCTAGATTGGTTTAAAACATAGATGAAACAGGCTTGGCTTCCAAAATCAAATTGCTTCTGTATGCCATTTCCATGTAAGATATTTGTAAGTATCATTCCCATACATTTTCTTATTTCCCCAAATGTTTCGTTTTCAATCGCTATCCAAGTAATGTTTGCAATTATATTGCGGGGGGGGGGGGGGGGAAATTTTCAACCCATCACATCATCCTATTTTACAGAAGAGAAAATGGGTGCAGGGGTTAAGCCATTTGCTGGATTCCTTACAGAAGTGATTTTTTTGTCAGAATCAGAAATAGATGAGAAGAGGTTGTAAAGCAAAGGTCTTGAGCCGATGTAATTTAGGTTACTTACTCTGGAAGCCCTAAATAGCTAAGATGAATTCAGACAAGTCTTAAATCTGTCCTTGTATTTTCTGACTTTTGCAACTGAGTCACTGAAGTACTCTTATTCTATTTCAAATCCAAAGAGGCAGCCAGATAGAGCTGCTAAGTGTGACACTGCTCATTGATGTGCCCAAAATTATGAAACTTATTGAAAAGTCTGGCACAACTTCAAGCTAACAATAATGCTCCCTAAGGAGAACTAAATCTAAAATAGTATGTCCTTTTTAAATGCAAAGAAATCATTTTGAGACATTAGTTTAGGGAAAGTAAGTGATTTTTAGAAGAATCCAAAGTCCAACAGAACTTTTCTTGTCTTCTGAATCTGATTTTTTTTTTTCCTCTGTGAAAACTTTCCTTCATTTCCCTCCGGCTTTTTACTATTCCACTTTTTGTTTATGGAATACAATCTCCAGAGAAAGCAGCTGAGACAAAAAAAGAAAGGAATAGAAGAAGAGACATCTTCTTACCAGCCATATTAAAAGAAGCCTATCTTATCTAGCATTTATAGGCCAATAGCAAATTAACTTTCAGACCTCCAGTTAAGCTGGATTCCAGTCATTGTACAGGACATCATCTTCTATTCAGTCATTCAGGTAAGGGAGCCTGGGAACAGGCTCAGATGCTTGCTCTGGCACAGTACTGACATTCTTTGGGGTGGGGAGGAAATGGGACCTCCTTTGCCAACTACAGCAAACCTGTTTGTCCCAGTCCCTTCAGTTTTCCCACTTTCAGTTGGTGTAAGTCATGTAATTTCACTTATGTGTCAGCTGTCAAAGACTGATTTATAGGGTACATACACAGCTGCAAATGGGTCAAGCCTTTTGGCTGGTGACATAAGCCCTTTGGGGCACTTGTGCCTACAAACATCCCAGTGAGGTGCTCAGTGGGCAGGACAGTTGTGATCTGCATGTTTCTTGAAGACTTGTTTCAGCAGCTCACACACTGAGAGGGTTGAGGTGGGTTGTTCTTGCCCAGCAAGACAGCATAACCCTGCCTAATGCCTCTTTTCCCTTCTGCAAGAGTAGCAGATTGGTGGAAATGAAGCTATTTATAGTCTGATGAGTTTGGAGACAAGAAGACCAGAAGGCATATTAAAGTACAGAGAAGGCCACTTGGCCCATGCTGCTTTCCTTATTAAAATTCTCCCCTTGTTTCTACTCACACATCACCTCAATTGGCTGCTTCCTCTGAAATGATGAGCACCAATAAACAGATATCAGAACACATGGAAAAGACTTAAGAGGATGGCCTGCCACAAGCTGAGAGTTTGAGGTTGTTAATGATGATTTCCTCATAGTAGAAACTTCATGGTCATTACCTATGGCAGAGGGGCCTGCATCTCAGAGCCTTCAGCATTAATAGTATTTTGGGAACTAAAGTTTTCAGAACATGAGAATATTCCACTGAACACTGAAAAAAATAACAGAGGTGCTGTGAGTTGAAACAACAGTGGCTGTGAGAGTCACTCATCACCATCACAAACACCAGTGTTTACCTGTACCAGCACCTCTAGGAAAGGACTGGCAGCTGTGCTGGGGCTCATCTCTCTCACTACACCCAGCACAACACGACAGCAGCAGGAAAACAAACCAACCTAACAATGATATGCAAATATGCATCCACAAGCAGAGGAGAAAAAGACCAAGGTCTCTCTGAGCATTCAAGTAATTGGGAAGCATGCAATGCCCCTGAGTAACCAGTTTTTTATGAAAATCTATTACTGGAAATCCTCTTTGCTAAACTTAACAGTCTGACATGGGATTCCTTACACACATCACTGCAGGCAGGTGAATGTAGGAATCCCTCTGAGGTATTCATAACGTTGCCAACAGATATCCCTGTGTTAACCTCCCTCCCATGCAGCTATTTTTGTTTGCCTCCTTAGTCTGTAGACTCTAAGGGTATAATTTATTTTAATTATTTGTTTTCAAGTTGAATGGTTACAGACTCTGAACAAGAAATATCATTAGGCTACAGCATATCAAATAGCATTGTAGAGAGGCTATTCATTCTGTAGGCCTGCCAACAAATGTTAGCGCTATTGTTTAACATAGTGATACACTGAAGATATTTATTTATAAAGGTATCACACCAACTTACATAACAGTAAAATGTATTCTGTAATGTTGTGGCAGAGATCCTGAGGTAACAGCATTATCAAAGGAGAAAAAATACAGGGAGGTAGGAATACTAGGGCACATTTATCATTTATATACCTTGTGAGGTTAGGACCCTTATCTTTCTCACAGTTGTTTCACTTGAGCAGTGTAAGGATAAATGTATTACACTGTACCTTTGTCTTCACAGTTATGCGTTGTGCCATCTTTCACTCACTGTGGGCAAAAGCAGAACCAGAATTATGTTACAACAATCTGTCTTTCGTTAACATTAGGTTCTATCTTCTTCCTCATATGTACTGCAGCACCTGACATAAATTGCTTTAATTGCTGAATTTGCATCTATACATGATCCAGATAGGTAGTTCAGAAAGTCATGCTTCAATGTAACTGGAGAGCAGTGTCACTGGAGAGAAGGAAATTAAGCTGAAATAAAAATATTTCAAGTTGAGAATTGGGATTAAAACCTTGAGATGATTGTGCAGAATCATTGTGAGGCTCCTTTATTATTTTATAATTAGAAGGAAAGCACAGACTCAAAAGTTAGGATGGAATGGGGGGAAAAAGCAGCTAAGAGCATTAGCAGCTGTCTCAGAAGACCAATACCAATGAGAGCACCTTCTGCTGTGCCCTCTGCTTCCTGCTGCTAGAGGCAACCACTGTGCTGCCTTTCCTTCCTTAGGGCAGGCTGCATGTTCCACACTGGAGCATTTGTGAAAGGCAGCGTGACAAAGAGCCACCCAGCCAGGGAGCTAGGCAAGGGACTTAGGGGTTTCCACTCTTCCACTCTCGTCAGCTTACACATGGGAGTCCCCAATATAGACTACTGGGTTGTTTTAGTGTGATACATAAAGCCTTATTTTCCTCTCTATTTATGCATGGAAAAGGGTTTTCTGGTCATGGAGTGGAAATGATGTGTTCAGTGCCCATTACTGCCTGAAAGGTCAGTGGATCTCTTTTTCCTTGTAACACTGCTGTCTATCAGTGTAACATTTTCCACCTGAATCCCTAATGAAGATTTCACAATTAAGTGAACAAAACTTTACAACATTTTTCTAAAATATTCACAACCCTAATTTTGCAAACACATTTTATCCTTCAGTTGAGTTCAGCCTGAGACCTACACCTGTTTTGTCTTCAAACAGAGATCAAAACTTGAGAGGATGGTTGTCTTTTGGGAAATGCCCCTTACAGCAGAGTCTATTTTCCATCCTTAATTTGTGTCTAATGCCACCACAGTCTTGTTTTCATTCACAGAAGCCAAAGTGCTTAATTTTGTACTACAAAAAAGCCTCTTCAGTGTTTTTGCCTCTCGTGTCCAGCGTTCTGTCAATGAGCACCTCAGCTCTAAGGAATACTGCTGCAGGCCACTCCAAATGATTCAGAAAGACCCTTTATATCATAGCCAAAAACAGATGAAGAAGAATTGGATCCCCTGGGATCCAGATATTACCCAGTTCAGCTGAAGCCATTCTCACTTGGTTTGTCTGGGAATGATTTTGCATTTTAATTTTTAATAATTCTTTAATCCATCTGAAACGGGGGAGGGAGAATAAACAAAACAGAATCCCTCTGCAGCTTCTCCCCTTTCTGCTTTATTTGTTTTCTCTCTGTTTTTCCCCCTAAATTCTGTATTTCTCTAATTTTAGATGCTATTGGTTGAATATATCAGTACTTCCTTGCTGTAGTTTTGAACTGTTAGGAACTTGCACAGTATTTTTTTCTATTGTTGTTCTTAATTTACTAAGAAAATCTTCTGTAAAGGTACCCTTTATATTTCATTGAAAATTACGAGCAGGCAGAAGTGGTCAAACTAGAATCAGGTTTCCCCTGCATTTGCAAATTCTCTCCCCTTTTATTTCACCTCGGCTTTCTTGTAATCTAATTTCTCTGTGCCACCTCCTCCTACTGTAAGTTCTTTCATTTCAGCAGATTTCTCTATCACACTTTGTCCTGCTGTGGTTTAGTTTCTGTATATTCCTTGTAGTGTGCATAGTACTGAAACTCCCTCAGAACCATGAAACATGCTCTTTCTTTTAAAAGCAGTCTTATCTCAGTTTCATAAAGACAAAGATTAACTTTAGTTCAAAGCTGCTCTGTGACAAAAAGTCTCGTTTCCAAATGCATGAACCAGAGAAAATACACCGAAACCTCAGCAGGTAGCCGTTTTTTGCCAGCAGTTTAAAAACAAAGGCAGCAATGAAATACAGATACCAAGGGGGAAGTTGAACAATGAAAATAGGACAAATGTGATCTACTTCAATCTTCACAACTTCAGAGCCTGAGAAATCTGTGAAGACTGAGCCTGCACCTTGCACACAAGTACATGTAATCTTAGGAGCTGAAATGGAGGGGATTAGTTTACTGCTAGTTCCAACAGATACTAGCAGCCTGACTGTGTTTTCAGGGTATTGGTGGGCAGCAGCAGATGGTGGTCATTTCCCTGGTAGGCCATATCTGGGATAATCACCAGACACAGTTCCAAGGTTTATGATATTATAAACCTCTCTTTCATTTCTCATTCACTGCATGGGGAAAGTATGGCCCTTTTAACGCCCTTCTTATTGATTTTCTACTACTGTAACAGCTTTGCTTTCAGTGATGTTGAAATGATTCAGTGGTGAAGTTACACAAAAAAATACAACTTTTAAGTTGACAAAAAAATAAAAAGAAATAAACCTCACCACCAACTAATCTTAACACTGTTCTTATTTTTTGCATTTGAAAATAAGGAGTAGACTCACGATGATTAATGAAATGAAAGGCAATAGTTCCTAGCAGAATGTGCTGCATTGGGTCCTGGCAGAATTTAGTACCATTCACTGCCTTTTGAAAATTGCTGATGCTTAAGATGATTCTGAAATACATTAGCCTGTGAACTCACTATATCTACCAGACTACTAAGGAGGAGAGGGCAGGGCTGGAAAGGGTTACTCTGAGAGGCAGCGCAAACTCTATCTTTGAAAATTCTTCAGACTCCAGCAGACAAATCCCTGGATGGCCTGATCTGGGTTTGGTGACAGTCACAGATTGAGAAGAAGGCTCCACATGGTGACCTCCTTTTCAACCAGCATTTCTTGTATTCTCTTCTATGTTTTCTTTCATTTTTGTGTGCATTGCTTTGATGACTAAGCTGGCTTTTAAGAATGGGCTCTTTGCCCTTTCCTTCAAGTGGAAATGCAACAGGTGACACACTTGACTATGGATTTTTCTTGGAAGCTAACACTGGCAAGTGTTACAAAACAAATAATACAAACATATACGGAATTGCAGTGGTAAATATTTACCCATCACAAGTTTATTCTTTTGGTTTTTAACTAGGTATTAGCAGGCCAGAGCCAACCACAACAACACAGAAGTTGCTGAAAGATAGCCCAAGGGGAAAGAGACGTGCTCAGAGCTTCCACCTTCTACATCTCTAAGGTATTTGGTTCCTAATAGGAAAGCATACGAGTGCTTAATTTGACTCACAAAGAGGACTGAGAAATATGATTTCACTTGTAGTTCATGGCAAGAAAGGAATACATGATGGGGTGAAAGTTAATGATTGCAGCTTGACAGAACTGGAAATATATAGGGAAGATGACGAAAAGAAGGAACTTTTTAAAAAATATAGAATAAGAGTAATCATAGAATTGTTTTGGAATAGACCTCTAAGATCATCATGTTCAATTATCAACATAACACCATCATAGTCATTAAGAGTATCAAACTGATGATTAGAGTAATTCAGGCATCATTTGTACAGTTAGTTGTAAACCAAACAAAGGGTTAATTAACATCTAGACCAAGCTGTTTATGAAGTATATGATATATTGCCATGGAACACATTACTGTATTGTCTCTAACTGTCTTTCAGGTATGAAGAGTGTACTATCTCACACATTATTGATTGGGGGGTGGTGAAAAGCAGTTTGTGTTTTGTAGAAGCTACGAAAGAAAGTGAAAAACTGTCCCTCGTCTTCTGTCTTAGGGTCTCCGAGATGTTCTTAAGGAGTCCTGTCACAGTGACCTCCCATGGTGATTCCCTTCAGATCTTGCCAGAATTGCTCTCAGGCAAGCTCAAAAACAAGAAGAAAATGAAAACTGACAGAAGATAGTCTTCCTAGAAGTAAATATATTGCCTCAGTGCAGCTCCTATCCTTTATTGTCCCCAAGTAATAAGTGACATGTCCTGAAGTTGGCTTGTGAAGTGCTGTAAGAAAATGAAAATGTGGTCTGTGAGATACTAATATTTCTTGAAACAAGGAGCTGGGATCACTCCTTCCCTCTGATTAATCCCTCATGCACTGCTCCAGTCCATTAGAGACATAAAGGTGCCTTTAACAGGCCTCTGAGCAAAGTGCTTTATGCAACATATTCCCTGTCCTTGACACGGAGACAGAGTATCTCAAGCTGTGTCTCCGGCTAGCACAAAGTATTCAGAAACAGAGCAATGCCTCCAGAGAGCTCTTTCTGCCAAGAGAAATTAGAGCAGCTCGTAGTTATTCTAACTTAAGGGGAAGCCGAGCTGTGCCCGGGCTTCAGGGCGGGAAAGGTGCATGGAGAAGCCAGGGCAGGAGCTGCCCAATTCTGTCCTCCTGAGACTGCAAGTGCATCCTGCTAGTCCCAGCAATCACTGCAACACAGAAGGAGGGTCAGTCCCTGTCAGAATTACAAAGGTTTAAAAACTTCAGAAAACGACTGTACTCATACAATATACACCTTGTTGAGTTAGACTGTGTTAAAAAGTAACTGAACTGTCAGTTGTTTCACACAGAAACAAGAGGGTTGCTCTGCAAAACAGAGAATAAGATCTTACCATGCAAATTAATGAAGGGAATAGATGTTTCAAATACACTTTCAAGTCAGAACACACTGGTTAACGGCATTGCTGGACTGCTACTTAACACTAAGCTGCAATTGGCTGATTTGTTACAAGAGGGTTTCAAACATGAGTTGTAAAAACACTTCCGTGGGCCCTACCTACATTTTGAAGTACATACACTGTAAGACTGTAAGGAATGATCTTGTATTATCTCCTCTGTTACTTTATTATTGCCTTATAAGTAATGGAAACAGTCACTTCAGTATTAAAGGTCAGCCCATTCTCTCAAATATAACACAAGCTACAATGAATCTACAGCAATGTGGCTGCAGAAGGAAGTAGGAAGATCTAAAATAGAACAGATGACTGGAAAAGACAATTCAAGAACATTAACAGCAATCTGGAGAAAAGGGGAAAGGAATAAATGAATGAAAATAAGATTTCTCTGTAGGACTTTTACTACAGTACTATCAAAAATTACCCTGATAACAGCACCAGTTCCTCATGATCCCCAGCACAAGAACTAATAAAAACACGTAATAAGACTTACAGACCTGGCATGTTTTGATTCAGGAGTATATGTTGGCATTATTCCAGTCTGGCACTCCATGCTTTTTGTGATAAGCATCATGTTAACCCAGAATATTTGAGTAACAATATTATTTTCCCTCAGTAACCCCACCAAATATTCCATCAGTGTCATATTTCTCACGAGGATATTTCCCTTAAAAGTATTGTTTTGCACCAAAACACTCAGAATTATAAACAGTACTAGTAGGGAAAACAAAACTAGTAGGGAATTGCTCATCTCTGACACCCACAATTTACTTGAATTTAGAATATATGTATTTCTGCCATACTGTATGGTTACAGAGAAGCTCTTTCAGAAACAATTTTCCAATTGAAGCTGGAAGCCAATGTCAGGAACTCGGTAAGTGTTACTGTTTATGCAACTGAAATGCCTGTTGAATAAATGGTTCTCTGCAGTGCTGTTACACTTGTCTGTTTCTGAATGCCAACTATGGTATTTTCTAAAGTATATACCCTTGTGGTATCTAATCACTGACAGTCAAACACTCCACTTAGGTATGGTTCCAGCAGTGCATAGGAGCCATAAAGAAAACTTAATGAGCTTCCTGGGGTTTGCCTATAATAGAGAAACATGCATGTGGCATATAGCTGTTTGGTGATAATTCTGAAAGGTTAAAAAAAAAAAAAAAAAAACAAAAAAAGGGAGGTGTAAAATCTAATCCAGGAAAGTCTTTCACCAATGGGAGAAAACTATCAAGTAGTGAACTTATAGCAAACCTTTTAAAGGAGATAACCTGGAGATTAATGAAAAGATGAGATGTCAGAAAATGTCTGCATTTATATTACTTCTTTCATGAGGAGTATGGCTAACAAAGTTCTTCCTATAGATTTATGACTTACACCCTTTTAGCCTTTGCTCCTCTCTACAGTAATTCTAGTTCTTCTCTACACATTCCAGTATCTCTCTCATTTTTGCAATTCTAAGTTCTTCCCACAGACCCCCTAAACTCCTCCTGCTGTTCTCCCACCCCATCACTCCCAAAACCTACTAAGAAGAAACAGCCATGACTGATACTGAGCCATAGATATTTTAAGTAACTCATCTAGCATATGGACAAAACAGGCTAGCTCAAGATCCACTTATTTTTCCTCCTAGTCCTCATCACTGACATAATATCCTTCCTCAAGATAGTCACTGCAAATTGTAGGCAATTCTAACCTCTCTGAGGTTTGAAAAACACTTTTATCTCAAAATCAACTGCTTAATCGGTTGAAAAAATTACTTGGGGAAAGAAAAAGGTGTTTGCAGAAGGACAAAAAAAAAAAAAAAAAAAAGATTCCAGGTGACCAGGATAAATAAGCCTAAATAAAAATAAGAAACCAAGTAAAAGTAAGAACCATGAAATCTGATTATTAAAATAACTTTGAAGTACAGACAGGGCCATTCCTGAACAGAGTGACACATTAAAAGTTCAGTATTTTTAACACAAATGTTTCACTTCATGCTGTTTCCATCCTTTCTTTGTTGTGGATCTCACTTTCAAAGTAGCATCACATCCACTTTAAGGCATGCATGGCAGTAGCCAACGCAGCCTAATTAACAGAGAGCAGCACTGTTGTACCAAGCTGCATGGGCTGACCTAGCTTGCAGAGAAAGAGCATAAATTCACAGCCACTTGATACATCTGAAACAGGAGCACTTCACTGTATCTAAGCTTAAGTACATGCTGACCTTTCTCCAACCAACACACAGTGGGTCAAGATGTGGCTGTGCACCAGCTTCACAATCCTCGATTTCCATGGGTAGGGAAGCCAGTATGGTGGGCCAGATGCCCAAGAAAGCCACTCTATCACTCCCCTTCTTAGATGGACAGGGGAAAAGGAAAATAAAACAAGAGGCCTATGGGTCAAAATAGAAGCAGCTTAATAGGGAAAAAGTGAAAGCAAAGGATGCACATGGATTCAAGAGCAAAGATGTTAGTCTCCATACATCAGAAGACGATGTCTGGCAGGTACCTGAGAAGCAGGGTTCCAATACGCATAGCAGTTGCTCAGGAAGACAGATGCCATTAATGAATGCCCCCACACTTCCTTCTTTCTCTCAGCTCTTTTTTTATCTGAGCTGACATCATTAAGCTTTGGTCAGTTTGGGTCAGCTGGCCCAGCTATGTCCCCTCCCAAGATCTTACCCATCCCTCAGCCTACTGTAAATGTCAGAAAAGCACAGCCGTGATGCTGTGCTAGCACTGTTCAGCAGTAACCCAAACACTGGGGTGCTATCAACACCCTTCCACTACAAAACACAGCACTGCTATGGGGAGGGCTAACTCCATCTCAGCCAAACCCAACACACCCAGCTGTATATACAAGTCTGTTTGATTAATCTTCTGACCTGCACTCCTATTTGCACCTAACTTTAAACTATCTATTTTTGACACATACTGTAGATACAATCATTCCTTTAGAAGCACTTAAGGCTCCTCCAGACTTTTATTTTTGGAGTAGTATTCATTTTCACTTTGTAAGCAAGATATTTTTTTCTCTCTTTACAAGGTCCTTCTATTTTATTATCTTTCCTCTATCCAAAAACGCAATAAAAAGAGCAAAAACAGGTAAACATGAGACACTGCATAATAATTTCTTTAAAGTCTAAATGTTTTAAGATCAGACAGGGAAGGATATGTATATTTTATGAAGTTTGCAAACATCACATTAGATACTCTCTGATCAAAATATGTTGTGCTTTATGCTGAGACTATTTGGGGTGGAGCATTTGCTATTATTTCAGACATACTCTTGAACTTTCTCACTTAAATTGAGATTTACATTCTCCAGTCCCACAGGCTTTCTTATTTCATTGATGAATAGTATCAGCTACCTTAAACTGGTTTACCAACCAGCCACAAATTATAACCACAAATAGCAGTTCTCCACTCAGGATATATTTTGATCAATTGTTGGGAGAAGCCTTGAGATTTGAGAGCACTTGGTCACTGTGCAACATTACTCTACTAACTAAAGCAAGGAGAAAAATATAAATAATCATTAAAAAAACCACTTTAGATAGATGCAATCATTTGAAGAGAAACAGGTACATCCTGCAAATTCAAAGTGACACAAACAGAAACTTAATGTTTTTACAAGCTCAGAAATATTTTGGGAAAACTGCTGCAGTTTGGAGTAATTGATAAAAACTAAAAGAAGTTTCTGCTGCTCCAGTAAAATATAAGCATACTATTGTTCAGTTTGACATCAATGCAGAATTATTATCCACACTGTATCAAGAATACCAGAATAGCAAATTAATTTTTAAATTGTGAAAATTATTACTTTAAATTACTTTTTTTTCATCCTATGTAAGCATCTGTTAATTAAGAACTTAGAGTAACTCCATGAAGTGATAGTAAGATTTATTTGTGGTGGCTGACTTATTATCTGCAGCTACTTCTTTAAAGTTTTGAAGTTAAGGAACCTGCTTGTGATGTTGTGTGTAAAGAAGTGGCACATCATTATTTTACTCTCTTAAGGTACAATTTGGGGAAGGTAGATAACCTATTTAGTTTTTGCTTTTGAGGGTTTTTTCATAGTCCCTGGAGGTGTTTAAGGCCAGGCTGGATGAGGCTCTAGCCAGCCTGCTCTAGTGTGAGGTGTCCCTGCCCATGGCAGGGGGGTTGGAACTAGATGATCCTTGTGGTCCCTTCCATCCCTGACTGGTTCTATGATTCTATAATCAAAAATAATCAAGTTTCCATATTTGTACTGAAAATACATGTTTAGCCAAAGTCTTCCCTAATTTAAAGGCCATTCCTTTTCTCTCCTATGAAAAATGTGGCATTCTTACCTTTGTAAGAAAAAGAAAATAAGAAAAGCAGGACTGTATATAGTATTTTCCAAATCTGAATCTAAAAATGACTAACAGTAGTCAACAAGAATCCATAAAGACTGCAGAAATGCAGATTCTCAGAGACAGATGGTATCAGACAGATTAAGCAAGAAGTCAAAAGTTAATCAAATAATCTCATTTATCTTTTTCTATGAGCAATCCTAAGTCATACCAGAAAAATCTATGTAGCATTTTAAAATGTTGCCAGCTTCTTAAAAATTATCATAAATCGTGGTATGATTTTCACACAGACACATGTGCGAAGAATGTTCAGCAAAATCTGAACGTAATCATTCTTAACACAGACTCTGAAAATGCAACAACCCCCCCCCCCCCCCCCCCATCCATTTTTGACCTTCATTTGCTCTGAAAAACATTCCAGATATGCATAATGATTTAGCTGGTTATGGTAGATTTTTGTGATACACTTTAGCTCCTTTCACTGACAAATGTTAAAGATTTACAGTACCTTATTTCTTCCTTGCGTAGACGATTTCTGAATTCTCAGCAGCACTACACTTATGACTCACTCCTGAACAGAACTCAGCCTCCTGAAGGAACAACCCAGGACTTCAAGCAGAAACTGTGCACAGCCAAAGATCCAGGAATGTCACTTCTGGTTCCCTTCCAGGTATTGAGCCTGGGAAAAGCAGAGAACTGCATGATGTTTCTTTTCTGAAATAAGAGGTGTTACTGATTTTGCCAAAAGCAAAAACATTGTTGCTACCAGGACCCTTTCCCATGTGGATCATAGACCTTTTCTGTCTTGAACATCATTTTAGGATCATGTGATAACCTGATCTTAAAGACAGACACACAGTGGTAACTATGGTTTTGTCCAATACAAGTGAGATTATTCAGTCTTACTTCTCTTTCAAAGTTGCTGTGGTCTAATTTCTTTATTCTCACAAAACAGGCTGCTCAGATAAGAACTTCCCGTACCTGTATATGTATCAATATCTAAATTAGAGCTCAATTACCCATTTTCATTAACTTCCTTCAGCTTTCAGAAAGGAGTTGTTTCAAAATGCTAATGAGATATTACAGTTCATAGAGCTTGTATTCCCTTTGTACACACTGGAGATAGCAAGGTCAGAATCACCAGCAGGATTTTGCATTCTTGTGACAGAGGCAGACTGTCCTCTGACTTGTTCATGCACTATGGAAAGGAAGCTGATAAGGAGGATCTTTTCCTCTGTCTCTTGTTTTCTACTACATCCTTACTCACTGCTCCTACATTAATGGCCTTGTTCAGTTCAACAAGATTTTTAGCCATGTGTTTCATTGTTAAATATTACACTATGAGGAGGTAGCAAATCCTTTTTTTCAGGAGATGTGTTGAATGAATATTCTTTAGGGAATAAAAGCAGGTCAGCTATTTCAGTAGGCAGCACCTCCAGATGTAATTCCTCTATGAATTATATACACAGATATAAACTTGCAGACACTCTTAACTAAGCTGGCATTTGTAAAAGAAGAGGCAGCAAACTGAAGAAACTCACTTTCTATAGCAACAATCCTACAACATGAGTTGTAGATGTCTTGTAAAGCTCAGCTTAATTTAACTCCTGGAAAAAAGGTCTTGTACAGATTGACTTCATTTAACTCCTAGGGGGAAAAAAAAAAAAAGGTTTACTTTGATTTCAGCTGATTTGGTAACTCTGGTTTTGTAAGTGTGAGGAGTGGTCTGAAGAGCCTCATTTGTCTCATCATTGTCATCAGGAATCAGGACAATAAGTCATGACATATATACTGTATTTAAAGAATTCTTTTCAGAGAATGGCAGAAAGAGTAACTGGCAGGATGGTTTAATTATGAACTGAGAAACTGTCCTATATGATGTGTGAACTACAAAAAGTGTCACATTGATCTAAATTAATGATGGTCTCCTATAATACAGGAAAAAGTAAAAATAGAAACTCAAATAAATTAAACATATGCCTTAGAAATCCTTTAACAGATAAAATCTCAGTTATGAGAGAGATAAATAGAGTGCAGAATATCTGTATAAACCGAAATACAATCCATAAAATGTACTAATAGTTAAATAGTCATTTATCAAACAAAAACAGAGACAAGGAACTATAATCACATCACCTGCATCTCTTTTTCAGTGCTAGACTGCAGTGCCCACTGATGACAACCAGCACTTTGTGAACTTAGCTGTTTATCTTGGCTGCAGAGATAACAATCTAGTCCTCCGAAAGTAATCAGAAAGTTTTCATCAGACTTGAGCAGTGATGTATAAGGAGGAATTCCAGAGGATATTATGTCCTGTGGGCACACTTTTCCCTTACGTTTTCTCAAAGTTTATTTTCAGTCTAAGGTTATTTGCTACTACTTTATACCAGCAATATAGCATTTTCCAGCCAGACTGTCTATGGAAGCAACAGCATAGTAGAACTGCACACTTCTAGTGCTCCAGCTACCTCCCACCCATAGATTCAGGTATCCAAAGCAATGAAAAAGCATTAACACAAATTACAATTTTCCTTCTAAAGCTAATGATTCTTTGGCATACATATGAAAAGGTCTGCCACAAAATTAAGAACAAATTAGGAGAGGACTGGAACTCAAGGAAGATGCAAACCCTCAGCTCACCACTATCCACATTTATTTTGAGAGGTGCACAGGAGCCTAGCTCAACGGTGTCCCTCTAGATTTAAGGTAGTATTTGTAAACTTAAATGTTATTTTGTCATCTGTGGGCGCTATCTCCAGCTTTAAGGGATGGGGACAAGACACAGGTGGGGACAAGATTAGAACTAAAGGGTTGAGGCACGAAAGGGGAGGACAAGTAGGGAAATTATGAAGCCAAAGGTTTCATATGGTATTTACTGTGCTGTTAAATAGATTTTGATAAGAGTATCACTATGTCTATTAACTAGAGGTCAGACAGACAGTAGGTCAGATTTAGGAATGTATTTATGAGATAGTAACTAGAATGTGTGCATGATATTCTTTTTTACTTTGACTGTGATTAGTAAAGCTCTTTTATTTGTTTCTGTCAGTTTGTGTTAAGTCATCACTGAAGAAAAAGCAAACAATCTGTTTTATTTGCTTCATAAATATAATTATAAACTTGCCAGAACCAGGTTAGCCACAAATTAACATGACAGCTACATTCACTTTCACATAGATTATTTATGAATAAACTTCAACCGAGTAAAGCTACTGATAGGACCAGGTGTTGCTGTAGGAGCCAGTAGAGTTGCTATAGTGACAGGCCACAAGAGTGGTCTAAAAGGTATGATAAATGACAAACGTCTTGCAATTTGCAAGCCAGCAAAGTCTGGCATTTAAGAAATATTGGTTACATCTGCAAATTTATCTTCTCATGTGGAAAAAAGCCAGTGTATTGTATGAGGATCCACATGAAACTAATGCATTCCTTTGGCTCTCATGCCTATAAACACTACATTGCTCTCCATATCCATGTAGTAACCAAATTACTCCTTTCCTCCTTACAGATAGTATCTCTTCCTTTACTCTAATCATTAGATTTAACAAAATTCCACAAGATGATTCTCCTCAGTATCTCTTGAGTTTCAAGTATATACCATTTTACTGGCACGGGGAGAGGCACTGGATTTTAAATATTTAAAATTTATTCACCTTTTTGAGCTTCTGGAAACTGGCAACAGATTTCCCAAATAAATAATACAACATAAACCTATTTTATCCATCAGTTAGCACTTCCAGATTATAAACAAGAAACAAAAAACAACCCCCCAAAAAGTTCCAAACCCCTAAAACCATAGAAAAGAAAAAGGTCTGGAAGCACTACTAAAGCTGTTAGTAAAACCTGTATGGAGCTGTCTTTACAGTGTCAGAACTTTCTGCATGGATAAATGTTGCATCCATTGATGTTTACACACAATGTAAGGCTTTTTTTTTTTCTTTTCCTTATTTGCAGGAAGTCAGAAACAGCTTACAAATGTACCTGACACAGCTTAAGCCAAGAGGTGGGAGCCATCAGACTAACAAATGAGAATAAAAATAAAATTAAAAAGCCTCCTGCACTTTTGCAATAGTAAAATATTGAAAGAACTAGCTAGTATTTAGGGGGTGGCAGTGACAAATTGGTTCTAACTTTCGGATCAACAAATGCAATGCTATGACCTCCCATAATGAAAGCATGAAGTAAATAAATTATTGCTAGGAAAAGCACATTTTCAAAATGGCATTAGCTGCAATAGGGACACTCAAAGAGTCCAGTCTCACGATATTTTAGAGGCTAACTGAACATAATATAAATTGGAATATTCACATTCTCTAATTTCCTCTCTAAATTCTGGTAATTTTATATGAGGCCTCACAAAGTGTGATCACACAAACAGAGAGCTACAATTTCTGTGTCTGTCATTTCTCTATGGCTGTAGAAACTAACTAAATAAATACAACCAATAAAAAAGGCTTAACTAAAACAAGAGAAAATGCTACAATTTATGAAGGCTAAAACAGTCTTATAACCCCAGAAACCTGAGGCCTTGTAAAGCCCTTTGCAAAGGCAAAGCATGTCAAATAAGCTACTGAAAAAACTAAGACCTAAGAAATCATCTAGGCTTCAGTGGAACATGTCTTGAAATACCCAGCATGTACATGTATTACATGGTTGCAGCACTTCAATTCTCTCTTTTTTTTTTTTTTTTTAAAGACCAAATACAGACATAAAAAATATTTATCATCATAGAGGAAAGGAAATGGATTGTTAATGCTATACGAAAATGTTATTTACAGAGGCAAAACAAAATGCACTTTGGGCAGACAGCCAATTTTTTTTTTTCTTTTTCACTTTCTCATCAAAAGTGAATATTCTCCAGTCAAATGTATTTTAAGTAGGCTTACTTTGTTGTTTTGGGGTTTTCTAGTTCCACATTAGATTTTGTGCCTGGTAAAAATTCAGAGGAAGTGGAGGATGGCTAACAGCAAGAAGTTACCGAATAACAAACATCTCCTTTTATTACATGAAAAGTCTAGCACATGACAGGCTTTATTCTTAAATTCTTTATAATTTAAAGAAAGAATAGCATTAAAAAAAAAACAAAAAAACACTATCATCAACCTCTAGGTAAATTTTAGAATCAGCTATTTTTTTTTCAAGAAAGATGCTAAAATATTCTGCTACTTCAGAAATATTCAGAAGCTCTACTTCAATATTTTATAACAAAAAAGGTGAAACTAAATGTTTTGTTCTGCCTGGTACTGAATAATTTATCTTTTTATTGATCTTTACAGGCTTATTTTCAATATTTGATTTTAAAATACAGCTACCAAAATTACTTCTGTAGCTGCAGAAGACAAGAACAAATAGGCTCAGATGAGTCTTTAAAGGATACAAGTGCAAAATACAGTGTTTGGATAACTTTTGGTAAATGTTCTTTGCCAGCCTCCTCCAGTACTCTTATTATTTTATTTCTGGAGTGTAATAAAATTTTAATATGATGGTTTGCAAAGAATCCCAAACATACTGCATATAATTTCTATTCTTTTCAGATTCAGAAAAACATGTCTATTGTAAAATCATAGTCCATTTACAGTATCACCACATCATAATTCAGCTTTTATTTAAATCATTTCCTTGTATTCCCTATGTGGCAAAATTATAACACTGTATACTGAATAGAACAGCTTGAAGACTCACAAAGGTATTTGCCATTATGCCAAATGATTTCTCTCCCATTCAGAAATGTCCTAAAACTAGCTTATTTCACAGTACCCATGCAAAGCACATACATTAGAATTTTAAAAGGAAGGTAGGAAAAAAGCCTACAAACAAATCTGTATTTCTAGACTTCCTTTTGTGTCTCATTCAGAGTAATTCTATCATTTAGCCTTTCAACGTAAAGATTGTTTTTTAGTACACAATAAATTGTCATTGTAATGGCAATTTATTCTTGCTCTGCTTTTCCGAACAGGAAAGTAGGTATAGTAGATAAATTAATCACTGTAAAACATTCACTGGATTCTGCAATTAGAGCTTTATCACTGAACAATAAACTTCCCACAAATACTTTTATAACTCTTTATTTTTAGGCAGAGTAGCATTAGCCACCTTGCATACTGCATTCTTCACACACCAGGAGCTAAAAAGTGGCACAATTAAGTACATAATACACAAAGTAATAATTCTGGAATATTATAGATGATCATTCATAGGGACAGAGCCTAAATCTTTTGTACTAGGTACAATAAATGCACGTACATGGACTCCATATGCCACCCTTTTTCCTGCCCTGTTAGGTGCCTGGAAAAGAATCTCTCTCTGAATGTGGAAAAGCAAAGGCATAACAAAGACTTAATGAAATAAGTTTGTCCTATATCTGTGAAGATGATTCATACATGAAGTGGACCAGTAAAGAGACTGGTTGCTGACTTCTTTATGAGTCTGACTTCTAAACACATCCAGTTCCAAGAAAGGGGAAGGTTTGCAAACACAGGCTGAACTGAAAGCATTAGTTTGGGATTCATATGAATTTTGAACTGATTCCTAAAAGAGATTTCTTTCCGGTGTTTTTGCCCTTAGATCCTGGATAAAATTTAGAAGCATTCAGTGTCTTAGTTCCAAGACATCCAAGCCTAGGGGAATCTAGTAACTGATTCATAATCATCTTTCTTCAGAACAAACAATAAAAGTCAGATATTCTGTGCATAAGCATTTTTTAAAGTGCAGCAATACTTCAGTGAAGAAATATAATTATTCAAATTACCTTTACACAGTAAGGAAATGAAAAGTTACTTAAAAAGATGCTGCCAATAAGACCATGAAGATCAAGGAAAAATCACCCCTTGTAAAAGCAAATTTTTTTCAGACAAACAGCAGGAAAATACCGAAGCATTTCCATATACATTTGAAATACTTTCTCTATTGTCAAGAATCAGCTTACACCAAAGAGGCTCAAAAGTGAATCTTGCAGAATATCTGGCTGGAAAATATTGAAGTAAACTTGGACTGTTCAAAGAAAAAAAGGCTAGTAAGAGGTTCAAAAGTGAACAGGAGCCCGATGAAAAGTACAATTAAAATCTCCATAGTAACTTTATAAAAAATAATTCAGCTAAGCAAAGTCAAATGGTTCCTCAACTGCTTTCAAAACACTGGATTATAATTCAGAATCAAATGATTTATTCAGATTACTCTCATCACTATTTGATCCCACTGCAGAGGTGGCAGTTTGTCCTGAGATATTAAGAGTAAATTTGCTAATCCATTTGCAAAGTTGAATAAGCAAGACGCCCTTTGCAAGAACACATTTGTTCCATTAAAAAGAAATGATGACAGAATCTCAACACTTTTAAGTCAGACCTCCACCAACCTGGCTGTGAAGTCATGCTAAGTTTGACACACTGTTTGGAACATTACAAGCATTACAAGACTTTGATCCTCTACCTTAAAACAGGCAAACCCATTTCCTGACAGTTTCACTCACAGAAATGATTCAGTTGCTTGTATTTTGTTACATACACAGCATTCTTTACTGAGAGTTTGTCAATGCCTAATGCCTATGGTTCATAATGGGTGGCTGCTTTAGTTCAATAAGCACAGAAATTAAACAGAAGTGGTTCAAATAAATCCACTGATAGCTTTTATGAACAGAATTTTGGTATGATAGACATGAATGACTTTAACCTGTAAGTAGGCAGGCATTGCTTCACAAGAGGGAGCCTGAGACAAGGAGGAGTATGAACAGTACTGGAGGGAACACACCACTCCTGATGAAGTCTGTTACCAGTGTACATGAATAGAAGTAAAGCAGCTAATACATTGAATCTTTACCAAGAGTAACTATGAGTGAGGATGAGGCACCCAGAAATACAATTAGATCAGTAGGTTGCAATGCACTGGAGGCAGCTATACATGATGTATCGGAGCTTAAATGCCTTTAGGAACAGATTTATGGAAAGGTAAAAAAACCTGAACAATGAAAACATTCGTTTATACTTATTAAAGATAACTTCCCTGCCATGACTGCACAGGTTCATAATTTATGCCACACTCTTCTTTATCCTGATTTAATAAACAAACCATGCATACACACATTTTCAAACTGCAACTAACCAAAGGGAAAAAACAAACAAACAAACAAACAAAAAAACCCAACACACCATCAAAACCCCAACACCGAGTTTGAAAGCTTAAACTATTGTGTGGGTAGTTTTGAGCCCTTATTATACTGCTGTAGCTCCAATATGCTAATCTAGTTGACAAGAAAATGCAATGTGTTTCAGGATCTTCATCACTGAGATTTGTGCCTCTGCTCCATACTCATTCCATTGCGGGCAATTTTATTGCATTAGGTATTGAGATCAGCTTCCTGATTTTTGTGGAACCTGGACAATTGATGCCACCCACAAACCATGGGTATCAATTAAAACTTGCATAGTAGACAAAGGTAAATAATGAACACTTGGGGCTTAGGGGTTTTTCTCTCTGCTAAAACCAGGACACTGCTTTTAAAAGTAGTGGATAGAACTAGAGAAGCTCATTCATTATCATTTCAGTCAGGGACCTTTGTGGCAGTTTATGACTTCAGATCAGCATTAAATGAGGTCATTCTTAGAGATTTCAAGCTGTCAAAATTCAGCAAAGGATGATAAGAACTGTAGTTCTAAGACTATGCTGAGACGTAGGACTAGGGGGAATGGAAAAAAATAGAAATGGGTAGCTTCAGATTGGATGTTAGGAAGAAGTTTTTCACCATGAGGGAGGTGAGACACTGGAACAGGTCACCCAGGGAGGTAGTAGAAGCCTCATCCCTGGAGGTTTCTGAGGCCAGGCTGGATGTGGCTCTGGGCAACCAGATCTAGTGGGAGGTGTCCCTGCCCAGAAGTTGAAACTAGATGATCCTTGAGGTCCCTTCCAACCCTAACAATTCTGTGATTCTATGAACTCAAACGACAGATTATTTAAGACAGCAAATACCTGCCTGACTAATTATATATAGCATGGCAACAAAGGCAACTACATTCTATAGAAAATCATACATGGAGCCTTCCTGGGCATTATCCTATAGTATATACTTCAATTAATACCCTTAGACATTGATCTGAAACCTGGCAAGCTGGTGCTGTATGTTAGTTTATGGGAATTATGGTTAAAGGTGATTCGAACAAACAGCTGAGAATTGAAGCAGTAATTAGTGGAACCAAAGAAGTGTGGAAGGATTAGAAATAAATAAAGTCATTTTCCGGTAGAGGATGTCAGAAAGGTTCTTAGGGAGAATTTCAAATTAATTGAAATTGTTTTATGAAAATGCATTATTATTATATGGATTAATGATCCATTAATGTCTATCATTTATAATCATAATAAAGTTTACTACTTGAAGTTATGTAAAATAATATTGCATTTGATACATTGCCATGAAGATGTAGGTTCAAACTATGTGAGTTAACTGTTCATATAGCTGTGGTACTAAGCTTGTTCATTATATTGGAAAGTGACAGCCTTCACGACTCACAATTCCCTGATACTCAATAATAATATAGGAGTAATGCACAAAGCATACTATCCTCGGGGTTTAAAACTCCTCTTCTGATCTTTTCATTTTGAATATATTATCTGAGGAAGCTGCATCTTCGTTTCCCCACTCTAAAGTTTCACCAGCAACTGTCTATATGTGAAGGTAAACTCATTCAAGTGAATCACACAGGTATTGGGACCCACATTCTCTGCAGTTGCTAAGGGACCAAGATTACAGTGCCAAAAAATACAATTGAAAGCGTAGTGGAAATAAATGTCTCTTTCTCTCATGAAGGGACAACTAAGTGGTTGCTAAGCCCAAGGAACTTAAATACTGTACCATATAGATTCCACAAAATAAATTGACAAAAGTTGGCGTCAGGTGTGGCTTCTCCCAATTTATTATTCTTTTTTTTAAATCTTTTTTTCAATGAATTTACTTGTGACAATCATTTAATGACCACCCCTGAATAAAATCCTGAATTTTCCTGAATCAGCCAGATGTGCTAGAACAGGATTAGAGAGAGACTGCAATGGTAGGTTCACCTTGTCATGTGCAGAAGAAAATGGAAGTATCCAGTAATAGATAACACGAGCTCTTCAACTGGATGCTTCTCCTGAAAGGGAGAAAATCATATCATTACAGTTCTGTTGGGGTGACACTGGCTCCACCTGCCCTCTTCAGAAACAAAGCATGTGATCCTATCCATCAAAGAAAGCAGCAGCAATACCTTAGGGACAAATGAAAGGTTTCATAGCAGTACTTTGCCAGATTTCACTCTTCTGTTCACAGACAAGTGGAAAAATGAAGTTCAGCAGTAGTTTGCAAACTTCCAAAACAGGATGTAGGATAATAGCCTTGTCCTATTTAGCTGTCTGCCATTGCACAATGTAACCACCGGCAGACTGCTCCCTCGAACAAATGGCCTTTTCCAAACGTCATATAATTTCACTGCCACCAGATTTTAGACATTAGCCTTACACATTCTCCAGGAATGGGACGTCTACCCTGCAGAAAAAGAAGATACATGTAAATCAATACGTGTAGGACAGATATTTTTGTTTCCAACAGCATCTGGCTTTGCCCTGTCGTTGCCACAAGTCTCTCCAATTTTCTCCTACCACCTCCATTCACCTGCGTGTTTTCCTTCAAACTGGCAGCTTCTGCCTGCTAGTGCAGTTTTGTTTCCCCTGAGGAGAACAGCCAAAAAGAAGAAGAAGAAAAAAAAAAAGAGGCAAAACCAAAAGGCTGTAAAAATCCTTGCTCTTGCTTCTGTTGTAGTAAGTTACAGCCCACCTGGTTACAAAGCAACAATTATCTCTCTTCCAAGAGCTCATCTTTTGCATGTTTATAAAGGAATATATTTCAGATCTTAGAAACTTTCTGGACACAACCAGTAACACTGCCTTGCAATAATCCACTAAATACCAGAGCCACAGGACCATTTTAGCTACTTTGAAGCCAATCAATGGATATGCCCAATAGCACAGTTACTCTAGAGACAGGACTGTCACTAATGAGCAGGAATATTGGTGTGAAGCCATGTCCCTTTTTGTGAGGCTTTACTGCAGAGAGCATAATCGGGGGAAAAAAAAGACAGCTCTGTGATGTCCCCAAGTTCCAGCAACTCTTATTTGCCAATAAGCACCACCAGGGCAATAAGATTTAATTTTCTCTAATTCATGAAGCAAATCAGGCTGGCCCACAGCCAGTTTTAGAACAAGAGGAGTGTGACAGTAGCTCAAAGCTAGCTGACTCCATCACAGAACATTGCACTGTACTAAACCTGCACTGTGCTAAACCAGAAGACTTAGTGTGAAGTTATGACAGTGAATCAATTCTCTCAAGGTTTCCTACTAAGACATAATACATAGGGGAGAAAATAAGCCTTCCTCATTATAAACAAAACAGAAAGCTCCCCAGCTATATTAGAAGACTAAAAGCAACCAATAGATTTTTAATAGTTGTAAATTACACTATCTATATGATGCTCCTGGCTTTTAGGTAATATTTGTCTCTGCTTTTACAAGGTTAGTCACAAAAAGATGGTGAACTTAATTCTAATTCACTGTGTAAAGTCTTGCTGCAAGATAAGTGGGGGGTAGAAACAATCAACTTATTTCAGAGCTTGAAAGAGAGAAAATGAATGAAAGCTTGAAGTTGTTATTAGGTTGCCAAAGTTTGTGGACTCAACAGCATCTACGGGCAATCTATCATAATCCAGTTTAAACCCAATTCATATCAATTTGAAGTGATTTCTTTCTCCTATAAAACTAAATCAATGGAATCTTGAACTAACTTAATAAAAGCATCCCTACAGGAAGTTGCATAGCTTTAATCAAATAAACTCTAAAAATGGTATTAACAAAAGCAATGCAGCTCATGTGAAAGCGAGAGAAAAGATCATATGCTGATGAACAGCAATACCAGACACTGTATAAAGAGAGACTTACTTGATCAGTTTGCATTCAATTTGTTCTATTTTTGGATATGCAGTAGAGGGTCTAAAAACCATCCCTGTTCCTTTGAAGTAATTTTGCAAAACTCATTGACATTGCTAAGGACAGCAGCAGGCCCTTCCTATTGATTGTTTCTGCCTATACATGTCCACGGGCAGGCTCCCAGTAACTTAATGCAAACCTGGTTTCTAAGAATAACTGGCTAAATAATGGATGAACTGTGCCACACACACATTGTGTTTATTCAGAGTGAAACCTCTGAAATTTCATCTGTAACTCAATTAGGCTGTTAAAATCTGATTGTGCTAGGGCCAGTATTGCTTATTGGGCTTAATTCTTAACAAAGGCTGTCAACCCAGGCCTCGCCCTCCTGTTGTACATTTCTGGACTTCCTCCTGTATCAAGGCTTGCAACATCCAGGAAATCTTCACAGATGATGGAATGGTGTAGTAACATCCTCTCCTTACTAAATTTCCATCCCAGATGGCTTGGCAGTAACACTCCTCCAGGTCCTGCTGTCAGATAGGAGGTTCATTTGAATTACCTCCTTTCCAAGCTCCTGGACACCTTCCTGCCCTTCTTCACTACACATAATGTCTTCTCCAGACTTTTGTTCTCACTATACCTCACCCCATTGAGGCATAATGGGGACAGCTGTCTTCACCATTAGTGAGACAGGATGAACAGATGTGGGTGAAGGAGCCACTTGCTGTATGACTAGTAGCCTAAGTTCAGAACAGAGACACAGAAATTACAGGATGCTCCAATATGTGGTAGATGCTCACAGCAGTTACTTCACATGCCCTTAGGTGTTTGCAAGTAAATCTACATTAGAGTGCATCAAGCCAATTGTTCTCATTGCTGAGCATGGATTTCTTGGTGCTTTAATTAATTCACCCACAGCAAGAGCACCACTGTTTGATGCACATTCCTCGAAGAGCTTGGGTATATAATTACTACCATGGAACAAAGACTAATGGACTGATAGAAGGAGTAGACTAGAAACATGAAGGGAAAAAAGAGAAGCAGAATCTTAGTGAGACAAGCAAATCTAACTTGAACTTTTTCTGGCAGAAGCTGTAGGCAAACACACACAAAAAATTATATATGTGTGTATATAATGTATGTATAAATATATATACACACACACATATATATAAAATTGCTTTTTTAATCTTCATTCATTTTCCTGAGTCTCCCAAAGGCTCTCTACACTGAAAAATTACTCTTTTTAAGTGTCAGATTTTACCTGGAATTGTGTTTAAAAATTATCTCTAGTCTTTTTTTTTTTTCATTTGGTGGCTTAAGAACACTTGGGGCAGATGGGAAAAGAAAAATCATAGTTTTCATTTGCTTTTGTTCTTGAAAAGCTGGTTCAGTACCCTATGAAGTGAGATCAAACCCAAAAAACCTAAATCACAGCAATAAAACATGTAGTCACTTCTCTGTCTTGCCCAATAAATGTGCTATTCTAGACAAATGGGTAATGTGTATATCCTGTTAGTGTACTTCTTATAAATGAATGGCTTTCCCCTCCCTTCTTTCTGAATTCTTTTATAACAGACCATAGCCTTCCAGCTGGTACTTGTGACATAGCTGCAAGCCTTTTGCTTCTGTGAATTTCAGGCTTTCCTGAAGTCAGAGAGAAGGAATGCAAGTTTGCTTGTGGTACTGATTTTTCTTTATGAATCTGACTACATTTTAATTTATGCAACTAGTATGCTCTGGTGTGCACTCCTTCAACAGAAAGAAAGGTTTAATTTAGCATTGGTTTTGCAACAAAACAGTCCATTCTGACAGTTACCAAGAAAGTAAACTGTTTAAGCCAAATATAATTTTGGTCAACTCTTTGATGCAGAACAAAGTCACCACAAAAAGTTTGAAAGGTCAAATTAACCTTCAATTAGATTAAAAATTACAGAGAGCATTATCAAAAAACACAACCACATGGTGACGTGCTGTTTAAATGAAAACATTTTTTCAGTCAAATCTCTGTGTTTATCCTACCAATACAAAGCTGGGTAATGAAAAAAAAAAGAAAAAAAACCACAAAAAACCCCACAAAAAAACCCAGGAAAATCAACACCTCTGATCTCAGATTTAAAGTCTTTGGTGCTATATGTCTTAAGCAAATGGGTCACAACTAACAGGATATTCAAAGATATCATCTACTTAGCCCATGACAACCTAAAGTTTTCCCCTTTGCAGAGAAAAATATTTACTAAATCTACAACAAGCTGATTTCAGGCCAGCTACTGGGACCTCATCTGGAATGTGCTAATTGGAAAGGAACACATATACAACTTTCCCAAAACCCAGATGATTGCCTTGATCAGCAGGCTATGTAATTAGGGCTCTATTTCTGGGTTTTCATGATAATTTGGAACTTAGTGTAGCAATGTTCTCTCCAATAAAGGACAAAAACAAATGTGGAAAATTCAATATTGTATTATATGTGAAATTCTTCTTTTCCAGCCAGATCTACCTATATTTGCTTTGCTGTTGGTAGCAAAAGCTTTACTTTAAGAAATACTCTTGCTTTACGTTAAGGAAATAAGGCAACATTTTCAGACTCAGCAATGCCCTGCAGGAACCCAGGCATTCATTGGAGAATTATAAGAAAGAGAACAGGTGCAAGTGAACAAAAGGAATACAGATATTGTGCGAATTTTAAGGTACATCTTAGAAAATCAGATCTGTACAAATGCGAGTAAACAAACCCTTCAGTGTGGCAGGTCCTTCAAAAGGACATTGAGACCTTTTATGGGTCTCTTCTCTATGTTCAGTGCTACAGCAAAATCCCAAATGAATATCCAATTTAAGAAAGAGCTGTTGTCAGCTGCCAATCAACACAAGTTCTGCTTTACTACCTATCCAATTTATTCTCTGAGAGGATCCCCAGCTGTAGTTTGCCTACTTGCTTTATTTTGTATTTTCCTTATGCCATTGCAGCTTGGTTTTGCAAACCTCCTTACAACCCTCAATAAAGCTGTTGCAGCCAGCCTGTTCACATACTGCACAGTACACATGCAATACAGTGGTTTCTGTTGGTGTTCCAGAGCTATTCATTATTGTCATCATTTCAGCACGGTGCTGTTACTGCAGGCTGCCAACTCTTGTTTTTCATGTGCATAGATTTTATGCCTAAAGAGAGACACCTACTATTGTTATTTAATAAAATGACTATAATAATACTACATTTATATAAATCTCCTTTCATCCAAGAGTCTTAAAACACTTTATTAATCTTTTCTTCCTTGGATCTAACAACACAGATTGTCCCACCTACCACTGAAAAAAACAGCTCCTTGCAACATGTAACAGCACATGTCTACATAGAATAATAGAATCAGTCAGGGTTGGAAGGGACCACAAGGATCATCTATTCCAACCCCCCTGCCATGGGCAGGGACACCTCACACTACATCAGGCTGGCCAGAGCCTCATCCAGCCTGGCCTTAAACATCTCCAGGGATGGGGCCCCAACCAATTCCCTGGACAACCCATTCCAGGCTCTCACCACTCTCATGGTGAAGAACTTCTTCCTCACTTCCAACCTAAATCTCCCCACTTGCAGCTTTATTCCATTCCCCCTAGTCCTATCACTACCTGATATCCACATCAGTGAGAGAAGACCATCCCACAGGCATCCCAGTGCAGAAGCACAGCAGGACAATGTTAAAAGTTATCAGTATGGACCCATTTGCTGCTCCTATGGTCACTGCTATGGCCACAGGTATGGTGACCCATAAAAGTAGATTTTAGGGGAAATCTGAGGCATTGCATGTAAAAACAGATGAAAAAAAAAAAAACCCTCATGAATAAAGGGAGCAGTGTCTAAGATGCTAAGGTACATTTTTAATTGTGATTATATCCAAAAAGCCTAAATACTCAAACATGAAATATACCAAACTTGAAATTAAAGATCCATGAAACAAGCAGGTCTGCTGTTGTATAAACCAAACTAAACCCACCCTTATCTCCTTGTCTCCCAACTAAAGAAGGTGCTGACACTGTGAGAACACATTCCCTATTCACCTCCATGGCCAGACTAACCTTAATGGCTTATGGTAAGCTTCTTACTTTCACATAACCAGACTTATCCCTTTCAAGAGCTTTTATTCAGAGATTGTAACTCTGTGACAGCACCAAGTATTAGTGTTTCTTGTAAGTGCTATACTGAAACCTAGAAAGGGAAGAGAGAAGAGACAGGATCACATTATTACCACAAAAGAAACTGAAACACTATTTTGCTATTCTTCTCATCACCTGTGATTGCAACATCAGTTTTTTCTTGGGAGGGCCACTTGCACTGTGCCACACTGTGACTTTGAAAATGTTGCTCACCTCTGAAGTGTAGGACTTGGGTAAGCTTACCTGTAACTTCTTCTCTAACTAGCAACTAGAAAATAAGTGTTTTTTCTAAATGTGTGTCCAACATGAACCCTTGAAGCTCTGTATGCACATCAAGGGCAGTGTATGACCCTAGGTTTGTTAGAATTAGTTTTTGTTGGAAAAGGCTGTTATAATATTGGCCCTGTTCTTATCTCTTGAAGACAGTAACCCAAATTCTTCCCCATTACACAAGTCCAATCTCACATTGATTTCAATGGGTTTCAGTAGAATAACTGAAAAGAGAGTTTGGCCCTTAATCTCTGACTTTATCATATAACTAGTAAGTGCTTGGCTAAGATTAGATTTAAAGATAGCCCAGGGGGATAATTCAAGGACTCCAGAACTTTTATTGACACCAAAGTCTCCTGCCTTTAGGGAAAACACAAACCAGAGTGCCTTTAAAGCACTATATTCTTTGAATGGGAGGAAACCCTTAACTAATATGTTTAGCTGATGTTTCTCTTCCTCCACCAAAAAGCCAAAGAGGGAATACTTATTTCCAGAAGAGAATTTGGTATTTCCTTTTCTGAAATTATCTTTCAAAAGTTTATAAGCAGGTACACTTCATTGTTTTAGTGAAAGGACTACTTACTGATTTGTTTCAGGTTGTTTGTTTTTAATTCTACATACAATGTGATTTGAAATAGTAAGTACCATCACATACATTTATCTACAAAGATTTTCTTTTTACTTCAAAAGTTAACTGGCTAAATATATGGATCTCATTTCTGTTGCAAGTCACTCTTTGCTACATGTTTAGTGGTCTATGAGCTAAGGGATGAGACTTTGACATCTGAGTTGTATACATAAGAGACTCCTACATCACTGTGACCTTCAATACTTGCATTGTAAATGGTTATTCATGATTGAGGAGGTGGGTTACTAGCCTTTGTTCCACTCCAGCCTTCCTCCCTTGAATTGGACTTGAAAGATAGCAAGGATCAATTGCCAAAAGAGGTCACTGAATAAAAAGGACTTCATTGGATTTTACACCATGGGCTGCTTGGTGTTGGCTTTGTGAAGACAAGCACACTCCTTCATGCTCAAGGGAAAAGGGAAAAAAAGGGAAAAGGGCAAAAGAAGGGAAAAGGGCAAAAGAAGGGAAAGGGGCAAAAGAAGGGAAAGGGGCAAAGGAAGGGAAAAGGGGGAAAAAAAGGGGAGAAAATGAATAGGAAAAAAAGAAAAGAGAAATATTTTTTAAAAATAGTAAAAGTCAAGTACATTTTCACTCTCTTAATTCATCAAATCATACTACTTGGTTTATAATATAAAATACTATGAGGCAAGAAAAACAACTGATCTCTATCTAGCCTGGATAAGACCATGAAGAAAGATCACAGTCACATTTCCAGATTTTAGAAAGATTTTAATCTTAGCAGTTGCAGCAGATAAGATTACGCATGAAGTAAATGAATAACACCTTGCCCAAACAACCTCAAATCCTTGAAGGAGAGGTAACTAAGAAATTAAATGTAAATGGCCAAAAAGGAATAGGGAAATTCTAAGAGCATAGGATCACTGAGTTAAAACAAGCTCCAGGAGCAATGGGTAACTCATGGTCACTTTTCACAACCTCTTGTGTATTCAATTTTGTAATCCAAATTACATCTCTGCAAAGAAAACCTACCCTGACTTTAGGTGCCTGCAGAAACGTATCTTATGCAGAAGGCTGCTGAAAGCTTTCAAGCTGCAGAAGCCCCAGCCCTGCTCTCTCATCACTCTCTGGAGAAGATAGAGATCAGGGCCACAGGAATGCCCATTAGCTGCAGGTCCCCTGCTCCCTTCTTAATTTGCCTTAGTCCATACTGACAAGGCTGATACACATTTAATTAGCAGCTGTGGCAGCCTGACTTGTTTGCTACTGACCCTCTACCTGAAGTTACCATCTTCTCAGTTTACATCACAGGTCATTGGCTACAGGAGGTGAGCCTATAGACCATGCCTTCAGGACATCTGACCCTGGTGGAAACAGCAGCATCCAGGGCAGTGATAATGGTAGCTGTTGAGTTTACCACAAATGCTACATAGGTAGAAGTGTCTCTGGTAGGCTTTATTACAATCCTTAAGTTACACCACCATACACTGTAAATAAAGAGATGCGACACCTGTCTGCAGCTCTTCCAGCTCTCTTCTCTTGACCTTTTCTTCCTTTCTTCTCCAAGCTTTGGTTTTTATGGTTAAAATCAGCAATGGCTGCTAGTATCAAGAGGGAACATTTCAGTTTTCCTTGCTGAGTGGCTGAG
This sequence comes from Indicator indicator, assembly GCF_027791375.1. NCBI lineage: Eukaryota > Metazoa > Chordata > Aves > Piciformes > Indicatoridae > Indicator > Indicator indicator. The sequence continues at coordinate 10,837,902 of NC_072034.1, read as the reverse complement.
CAGCATACTAAATCTACAGATTTGACAATTGAGTGGTATGGACTCAGAAAGCTATTCCTAAAACCAATTTCCACAAAAATAAAACAATTCCAACATATCCCCGTGCGCAACATCAGGGATGCACAATTACAGGGAACTACACTCTGCCAACACTGTTAAATTGAGAACCTCTCTTTTCCTGGCTCTGCTGCTGCTGGACAGCTTATGTTCCCACTCTGCTTTGCCTCCATCTGTGCTAACAACAGAATCCTTTTTGATTAAAATGTTGCTGAGTTATATTGTGAAAGTTCATTTCAACTGTGCACTTGCTTCACCTAGAAATACTTTTCCCCCATTTGGATGCAAAATATTAGCACTGGAGTGTTACACCTCCAGCCTGAGCTATTTCAATGAGAGGGGGAAAAAAAAAAATCAGATCTTTTAATCAATGCACAACTTTTCAAGCATGGAGAAGCTTAAACTCTGAAATAGGCTTTTCTTATTGTGTATAGAATCATAGAATGGTTTGGGTTGGAAGGGACCTCCAAAGGTTATCTAGTCCAATCCCCCTGCAGTGAGCAAGGACATTCTCTACTAGATCAGGTTGCTCAGGACCTTGCTGAGCCTGACCTTGAATAACTCCAGGGATGGGTCCTCAGCTACCTCCCCAAGCTACCTGTTCCAGTGTTCCACTGCCCTGATGGTAAAGAACTTGTTCCTAAGATCCAATTTAAATCTACTCTTCTCTAATTTCAAACCATTGCCCTTCATCCTGTGACTGCAGCCCTTTGCAAACAGTCCCTCAGCAGCCTTCTTGTAGCCACTACTAGAAGGCTGCTATTAGGTATCCCCAGAGCCTTTGCTTCACCTTGAGTACTGTGTCCAGTTCTGGGCTCCTCAGTTTAGGAAAGATGTTGAATTGCTGGAGCATGTCCAGAGAAGGGCAACGAGGCTGGGGAGAGGCCTTGAGCACAAGCCCTATGAGGAGAGGCTGAGGGAGCTGGGACTGTTTAGCCTGGAGAAGAGGAGGCTCAGGGGTGACCTCATTGCTGTCTACAACTACCTGAAGGGAGGTTGTAGCCAGGAGGGGGTTGGTCTCTTCTCCCAGGCAACCAGCACCAGAACAAGAGGACACAGTCTCAAGCTGTGCCAGGGGAGGTTTAGGCTGGAGGTGAGGACAAAGTTCTTCACAGAGAGAGTGGTTGGCCATTGGAATGTGCTGCCCAGGGAGGTGGTGGAGTCACCATCCCTGGAGGTGTTCAAGAGGGGATTGGACGTGGCACTTGGTGCCATGGTTTAGATAGTCATGAGGTTTAGTGTGACAGGTTGGACTCAATGATCCTTGAGGTCTCTTCCAACCTTCTTGATTCTTGATTCTCCAGGCTGAACTGGTTGCGGGTTGCTTTAATATAGTTAACCAACATTTTTGAAAGAATGCCTGGAGAAGAGTTTAAGTGGGGAATGGAGGTATGTAGAGTTAGATTTTGGAGTTTTCCAAAACAAAACAAACAAACAAACAAAAAAATAGAGTCTCACTAAAGATCTGCTTAAATGAGACACAGAAGGAATGGCAACCAAGTAGGAACTGAGGTCCTAAGTATTGAAATTGTTCTCTTTCATGAAGAAATCTCAGGACAATTTGGTCTCCTCATAAAAACCTACCTGTTGGTTGTTTTTAAATTGTGAGAAATAAATAACTTAAGTTTCCCTGAGTTCTCAGAGCAACTGACAATTCCATGGTTATTCAAGTTTTTAATGAAAACATGCTAACTCCAATATGGCAACATCACATGCAACTATAGTTTACAGCAGGTAAGAAACCTACCTTTTGTCACAGCAAAGACTGTAAAGTCTGTTTCCCAATTAAAGGGGGAAGGATAAAAATGTAACATATTAAATCAGGGATTAATAAAGAAATTACCAAAGGAAATTAAGACAAATTAGTAATTAATTAGACTGCAATTAGGAGATAATTAAGTAAATTAAGGAATTTAGGATGTACATTATATGTTCTAACTACAGTAATAGTCCTAGGTCAAAAATCTCATGTCATTAAGCACTTCTGTAATTCTCAGAGACCCATTTCAGATTTTGAAATACCAGAGTTTACGTTTTCAGAGAAGCCTTCAGCCTACACAATATCTCTGTGTTTGAGAATAGTGAAATCAAAGAAGAGTTGGATATGTTTCTTGGGAACTGTTCAAAATTTTAGAAATGATGCAGTTCCTGCATGGAAAAAAGATTATGTCCGAGTCCAGGGTTGAAATCCTTTTAGCAAGTGGAATAAGAATTTGGTATTTTGTATCAGTTTCACTGAGAACAGAGAATACTAGTGCAGGAGATGGAGACAAACACAAAACTTCAGCATTCTTGGCATTTTAAAACATTATAATGTGATCTTGCCTGGACTGTATTTCAGAGATGGGCTCAGAGTAGTTCTTACTTCATCTAAACTGGTTCATGCATAGATACTTACAGGAAGAGTTACTTTAGGAGTTGATAGAAAGCACATTAAGCAGGCTTCACAGGTACTGCAAGATCAGATAGACGTCTTGCACCGAATGCAAAGAAGCGGGACCCCTTTTGATTTGTCGGGGGGTCGGGGGGTGGGGGGCGGGGGGGTCTCTGCCCCCCAGAGGCCGGAACATTTACTCACAAGGATAATCCATTAAGTTTATTGTAATGTTACTGTTCAACCCCATGGCGCGGCCGGATGCGGGCATTAGCACAGTTCAGAGCTTACTGTGCGTCCACGTTAACCATGCTTTGATAATTCAATGGTCTTGACTTTGTCGTGACCAAAAGTCGGCTACTCTGGGTCCATGGTTTGGGCAGTTCATGCTAATCTAACAGCGCTGTGTTTTTCATGAAGATTATGCTTTGAGCATGGGGACTTTGTGTTCATGATATGGCTGCTACAGACATTGTCCAAGGCAAGCTAGTGCCATTTTCCAACCAGCATTCGCAGGTGCCTAGTTGGGCCATGGGTGGTCTAATTTAGTGTCAGCTGTAAAATTAGCCTTGCCTACTTGTATTGATGCCCATGGGGATATTAATTCTCATCGATTGCAATGCCTATGTACGGATGCTTATGTTGTGATAGAGGTAAGGTAGCCGGGGAGTAGGGGGGCTTTCAAACTGAGTTCTCTATGATAGAAAGTGTGACTTGCTTCTTCAAGGAGCTTGAAACGTTGCATTTTATGATGTTTTGATAGGTATTGTTGTTTCATTAGGTATAGTGGACCCTAGAAAGCCGCTGCGCAGGCCAATGTTGGAGGTATACGGCTTAGTGCAGTCGTAATGTTGTGGCATCGTGTTCTAGTGTATTATGAAGATGAAAGAATTGCCGGTGGATCTTTGGCGATGTGATCTGTAACTCATAGGGCCTGCAAGATGACACTAATGTGATTACTGTCTCTGCTGCTGATAAAGAGAACCAAGCCATTCACAGGACATTTCTGGTAGGGATCCTCAGAAAGGAGCCCCCAGGAGTTCTCACAAAACAATAGAGGAAAATGTTTTCCTTTTGTTCTAAATTTTGTTTCTCTTCTCTCTTTCATCAGGAGGCTGCCATACATCAGAATATATGTGACACATAAATGCAAATAATGTTTTGTTTACATAGTATTAACTACCTGGAGGAATTAATTACCTTGCCAAAGAAATCTGTATAGGAGCCATGGGAGTCGGCCACTAGAACACAATAATGCTCTAAATAAATATAACTACATAGCAATAAACAGCAGCAGCATACAGTACAGGAGAATAGGAGGAGTAGAATAATATGTTCTATTGTAAATCACTGTGCATGGAAATTTAGGCAGGCATAATACAATTACCCAAATGGAGGTCAAATGCAATTTCACAGGGTGAGTAGCAGACTATGACCATGTATCTGTTTAATTGTTTTGTAATTTCAGAATGATCCAGCCATTATTTAACATTTGGGAATATCCTTAATTTTTCATATGCTATTCTGATGAACACAATTAATTAATTCAGCAGACAATTGCAATTTGCATAATTTTCACAAGGAACACTTCACGTTTGGAGTTTTTTATTCTGGTCCCCACACTTAAACTGAAAATGGAAGGAGACAAAGTGAACAGAAACATAACAGTCAGCTGAGATCACCTCAGAACACTACCTACTATTACAACTTGGAACAGACAGGTTTGCTGGCATGGAACAGTATATAAAATGTAAGTAACAGAGATATGACATTATATTTATTTTTCTAATAAAATAAAAACAAAGCAAAAAACCACCAGAAACAAAAAAAAAAAAATCACCAAAACCAAAACCAACCAAAAAACTAAAACTCAGATACATCTGACTTGCCCATAAAAAATCCACCATCAGATATTACAAAACATATTAAAATTAAAGAGTCCAGGTTTAATTTTTACATTCAGGTGGCGTTATCAGCCTCAAGTGAGGCCTCACAAATATGTCACTTTTTTATGTCCCACTTCGTATTTTTTAGCTATTATTTACTACCCACATGCTTGTTATTTACTGACAATCAGAGTTTTGCTTTTCTCCCTTTCTTTTAAGCTCTTGATTCTGTCATATATACAAGAACAACAAGCAAACAAAACAAAACAAAAAAAAAAGCCAGGCTTTTTAAAACAGTGAAATTTCATCTCCGTGTTGATTCAGAACCAGAACAACTTTAATTAGAGAGGCTTCTCCGTCTCAGATACTGCTACAAATAAATAACATTAATGAAAATAATTCTATCAATTCACTTAGCAGTTTGTGTGTGATCTGCTCTAGGTGATCCTGCTCCGGCAGGGGGGTTGGACTAAATGATCTTTTGAGGTCTCTTCCAGCCCTTAACATTCTGTGATTCTGCAATAAATAAATAAATAAATAAATAAATAAATAAATAAATAAATAAATAAATAGATCCTTTCAAATATAAGATTGTTTAACAAGTCTTTTAGAGGCCTCAGATATATAACTGAACCATGGGATCCAAAGGGCACACTCAACATAAGTAGTTATCACTTGCAAAACGTAATGCTTATCAGAGAAAACGACATAAATGGTTCATCATCTTAAAGACCTTTGCTACTACCTCCATAAATATGATACTTAATTAATAAGACACTAGGTTGGATCAATGGTAGCTCTTTCTGGCAGTTCTGCCACATACTTGTCTGATTTTGTTAGCTTAATGAACTTGTTCCCAGCTCAATCCCAAAAGTACAGTGTGGTGTCTGCTTCACCGAAACAGAAAAGAGGAAAAAAAAAAAAAAAAGAAGAAATTCACAATTCAGCTGATACAGATTTTACAGTCAGTCACCTATGCAAAACTGACTTCTTTTGGCCCAGACTCAACTATGAGCAGCAGCGTGAAGCAACTTTTTCTGCTGCAATGCTTTTCCCTTGTGAACACTTGCAATTATTTTAACATAACCACTCAGATTCGTTAAAAAAAAAAATCTCAGAAAACTATTCATTCACCAGCACTTTCTTGCCTAGTGATATATTTGCTGTACCCCTTAAAAACAATCAGGCCAGGCCAATGATATGCAGATCTGGCTGCACTGTTTCCTGAGCCTGTCCCAGAATTAAAGATTTTTCCTCATTCTGCATGCAGACTGATAACAACAGTGGAGTCACAAGTCTACAAATAAGAGGTGAACTTGGCAGCATCAACACTGAAACCATAGGGTAAAAAACATGTTTAGTGTACATAGCCCAGTTGTTCAAAGATCTGAGGGCGTTGGCACCAATCCAGTAAAGCACTTAGAGGATGGCTGGGACTGCTGGCGTGCAGGCAGCTCATCCCGGCTCAGGGCTATACCCAACTGAAGCCTGAGAACTCAGCACCTCACAGGGTAGAACCTGTGCCAGACTACTGCACCAGGAGCTTTGCCACCATCCTTGCTGTTAAAGGATTGGTATTTACTGATAGTAGTAACAGTGGCAATCTACTCAGAGGAATCAGTGTTATAGCAGGAAAACGTCAAGCAAATCCTATCAAGGAAACCCCATCAACTTCTTGAAACTTCACTGATATTAATGAAAGGTGGACTGTTGATTTCAACACAGATGGCATTTTATTTAGTCCTTCTGATCACCTTTATTTTTTTTAAATTTTATTTTATTTAAAGTATTTTACAAATTACATCGATCAACAATTGCACAGTGAAGGAGGAAATGTTGCTCTGAAGCTCACACTGACACACACTAACCATCTTGTCTGGTTGGTTTTGTTGCTATAAAGAACCACACATAGTGGGCTTGTTCTTTGTTGATGAGAAGAACAAAAAAAGAAAGTTTGCATGCCAAGCTGCTCAAACTAGAAGCTTAATTATGAGATCCTGAGAGGTTTCCTTGCCCACGCAGATATTGCATTAGTCAGAGTGAAGCAAGTACATGGAACAATTGCTTGCTCATTTTAAGGTTCTGGTTAGTAACAACCTATCTCCAGGTTTAACTGTGTTGAAAGATTTCAGGGTTTTAATCTCTCAAGTACAATTTGGAGGTTTGAATTTAAGAGTATGCATACATTTGAACCTGAAAATATTTGGAAGAATGCTTACTATTCATGAAAGCAATAATAGGATTTCTACTAATTCATTTAGATGAGTTTGGGCTTATGCAAGGCAGGAGAACGACTTGATGACCTCAGGAACAGAGGGTTCATATTATTCATCCTGGAATTTCTAAAGCCCTGAGGGAAACTCCTCCATACTAAGATAAAAACCCACCCAGAAATTCTTTCCCACTCACACTTCATGCAGTTTTTTTAATTCAAGATTCATCGAATCTTTGACATTTAGACACAGGCTTTTCTACAAGACAAACAGGTAGAGATATCAAGCTAAAAAAACCTGTGTATAGCAGTATACTTTCTCATCTTGATCCTGATAACTTGCTATTAACAAACAAGTGAGATGCAAAGGAATGGTAATCTGAAAATAAAAGAATTATGGGAAACAGCAAATTTCCTAACAGAGAAACATCAAGCATGATTAGTTTCTTAATTTCAGACAATGTTTCCCTAGGAACTCATATAAAATAATAATTATTTCTTTTAAGGATAAAAACCTACCAATAATCACTCTGAGTACAGTCAATGTCTTCAAATTCCTGATAGAAGGTCTCCCTCCTTGTGTGCTTTTTTCCCCCTGATGTACTCAAATACATAAATCAGGGGTTTATTCTGAAAGCCTGCTATTTTTGCAATGATTGGCTCTCTTGATTTCCCTCCTACACATTAGTCTGCCTCTTCATCATGAGATCATTGTTAATTTTCCTATCACTTCTATTTTTCAGAGACTCTTCTCTAATTTCACTATTTGGGAATAGATGAGATTCCCCATCCCCAGTGTTCATACTAATGATTTAAAAACTAACTTGTTAGCGCTATGTTCATATTTCACCCTGGCCCATTAAGATCTTTATGTAGATATTAGCCATTAAAAAAAAATATCTAAAACAACCAATGAACCACAGCAAAAAAAAAAAAAAAAAATAGCAAAAGGAATGACAAATTGAGGTTAGGTATCAGATCTACAGCTTATACACTGACTGCTTAAGCAAGTTTGCTATAATACCATTAGAGAATCTGCACCCTGTTCTCTACTTCAATAATTTCTCTTCATCCATATCTCTAAAGGCATAAGAAACCATGAAGTTTAAAGGGCTTTGCCTCTTTTTTCTTGGTTTCTTTAAGTGTAACTTTCAAATGAAACCAATATGTGGAGCCAGTGTGCACTTTTGATAGAAGACAGAATGACTTTCCAATTTTTCCCCTCAGTCGCAACATCCTCCTCCCGTCATCCTCATACCTTTCCAGGCACTCCTATGCATGTATGAACAAGAGTTATGAGACAGCCCCAAAAATGAATTCTAAAAGAAATTCCTGCCTATCAGGAAAAAAAAATAAAAAATCACTTCCATACTTTAAAAACAATGATCCTGAAAGGGAGTTCCTCCTTTTACCATTTTTCAGTAAGGTTGACCATTTGCATGTGATTTCCAAAATTCCCCTCACCTGTCATGCATGCACAGGGTGTAAAATCATATTCTCCTGTCTCTATGAGATATTTTATTGGCAGATGCTCCACAAAGTCCACAGCAACATCTCTAAATGGGCTGTATATTAAAATGAAGATTTAACTCCTTCAGCTGGTGATGTTTCATACTGCAACACAATGATTTATTTATTTTCTCTAATCTTGGCCTAATAATGAACTGCACACAATGTGAAAAAACAATTGCTCAGTAGTTGTATAAAACATATTTTAGGTGTAGGAATACAAAGAGCACACAAGGGTATACCTTATTCCATGCAGATGAGAAAACCAACAGAGAAATTCAACTAAGAGGAAAGGGAGCCTTGATAGCTCCTGATGCTGTTGGCATAATAGTGAGCCACTGGCTTTCCTCCAGCCAAAGACAGGAGCTAATCACCACAACTTCTTTACCTGTAAGGATAAATTAAATGAGAGACCCAAAGAAGAAAACCAGCACCTAGATCATATGTACATCACCCTTCTCTTCACTGTTTCCTACAGACTTAATTCCATCATCCTATGTCAGTACTGTGAAGAAACAGGGCTTCTTCCCTTGACTCAGATCTTGAACTGTATGTCACCTTAATTTAGTAATTTCAATTTTGAAAAAGAAAAGCATGGTGTATGGTAAAATGTAACTTTCATTTCCTCCTATAAAAATTGCAAAAGCTTATTAAAAAATTCTCATTCTGCTCCAGAGCCCTAAAACTAAATCATTGATTTCATAATCTTTAAATTTTAATTAAAACTAAACTCTTGCAAAACAAATTAGAAATACATAAATATCATGTGTTAAGAATACCAAAGGATTATTCTGACAAGGTACAATGTCAGTCCCCTTGTCTCAGTGGATGCAGTACAGTACACAAATGTGTTTTGAGGTTTCCTCCGTTCTAGCTTCAGCTCATGATCAAAGGAGCTTGTCAAATAGATGTCACAAAATTGTCACTACATTAAAAATGAGCATAACTTTTTTTTAAATTGGATAAGGTTATTACCATCAGAAACTAATAAGTGTTCCAGAATCCACTGGAAAATGCACTTCAACAGAAAAGCCTTCTTACGCTGTGTGCTGTGTTTAGCAGATTCCCTGTGGCTGGCTTTCGTGGTGAGGCTAATGCCCCACAGGGTGCACCACCAGCTCCCACCATGATAAATGCCAGGAGGGTCTGCCATGAGAATAATGAAAACACTCATTTCCTTATTTCTCAAAGTTTCATTCTTATTTAGGAGTTAAAAAAATAAAAAACACCAAAAACCAAACACAACCAAACAAATCAACCTAAACCTGAAGACTACTTTAAATGTAAAACATTTTCACTGGCACTTGTATTCCCCTACTCTTTGCACTCAGTGTGATTACAGTTTTGGAACTATTTAACAGAATTAAAATGAAAAACACTAGAAAAGTCATAAACAGTAACTTTAAGGAAAAAAAAAAAATTACAAAACTTGCCCAAGACTGAAAGTTGGCACTATAAAATGTTACATACCTGGAGCAGCTTTATGCAGATGAGAAGCTCAAATGACCTTAACACCCTCTCCCTGACAGGAAAATCAAGCACGAGGTAATTTCTGCAGTCAAACCTGCTGATCAGCAATGCTGGGCATATTCAGAAACCCTTGCAAGATTGAACCTGGGGAAGTGATGTTTTGTGCTTCTTGTCTTAGTTTCCTTTGTTACCAAAATCTAGACACAAGCAGAAAATATTTTGGGTGAAGATGTGTTGTAAAGACATACATTGAAGTAGTTGTGAACAAACTATGTAGAAGTCCAAGGGAATTATCACCAACCCCCTATACTATCAGAAGATTCTAATTTCAGGATCTTAATTTAGTTGCTTAAACATTTTTCTAATTTCTATAGGGAGGACTCATTCCACTGAGTCTTTATCCTTTACTTGGGAGAATTTGCCATGTGCTGATTATTTAAAAAATATTTCAGAGGACTTTAGCAAAACAATCTCAAACTACTTCCAAGACTAAATTGGGGTGAGATACTGTTTTAAATATACAAAGAACTTTGTAGCCAGTTCCTTTAAAAGCTTTAACATTTCCAGTTTTGCAGCAGGGACCTGAAATTCACTTAGGATTGTCTCACACTACAAGGACTCATTTTCTGCTGGATAGCAGAAAAAGCAAATGCTAAAGCCATACTAAGACTTTGATCACACTTTGCATATGCTCAGCATTTTGGCAGATAAATTCTCTAAAGAGCCCATCTTAGATGACCCTCTCCAAACCAGGACTACACTAGCTGTGTGGAACTTCATCTGTAGCTGCGGCAGCTAGATGCCACTGTGGCACAAAGCACTGTAAGTGAAAGTAAAGATCTTTTTCCTTGCCTGCTCACTGCCTGCCAGGCACACAGGAGGAAGCTGGAAGCAGCCAAACATACACACAGACAGGACTAGGAGCTGAACAGGTTCAGAAGGCTTTGTGCATGGAAAGGCCAGGATTCAGGAGGAAGCCAAGCTGGGAAGGAGTAAGAAAAGGAATTAGGCTTAAGAAAATAATGAAATAATAAGCTAGGACTACAGGAAAAGACTAAATAAAGACAAAATAAAGTGAGTAGGAACCAGGGAGTGGCTCATGACACTGATTTCATATTGCAAAGGGTGCAGTCAGAAAAGACAGAAGAAACCAGGTCTAAGTCCATCATTCTTATTTCTCAATAGCTTGGAACAGAAACTGATAAATTTGGTATTACACATTTGTTTCCTGACAATTTTCTACCTTAATTACAAAGAAATATATCCCACACATCTGGATGTTTATTAGACAATCATTTTGCTGAGTATTTGAATTTTCAAAAAACAAGTGAAAAATTGGAATTTGAAAAGAAAAAGGAAGCCAGACCTCAGGACCCTAGTGTTCCCATGGCATTCCTGGTAAAATGAGATAAAATAACAAAACTCCTTCACTTGCATTGCTCTGTTGCAAGGAACCATGTACATCAACAAGCTGTGTAATGTATTACATGATTACAAAAATTAACACTAACAGTCTTGAGCCCAATGTGATGGTTTTAAGTAGCTTGTTCTATACAGAGCTCTATACAAAGGAGGCACAAGTAGGGAACAACAAAAAAAGTAACTTCTGTGAAGCATGAAGCTGTATCATGAAGATGACTGAAAAGAACCTGAAAAGCTCCCTCTATGCTATGCAAAACAATGTTAGCCTGTGACAAATGTGCCCCTGAAGACAAATTAAACATCTTGTCTTAGAGCTGCTGTCATAGCCTGAACTTCTTGGAATTACTATTTGATTAAGGGAGAGATCTCTAGCTGCTTTATAAAACTAAGCCACTAAATAATAGTACTCCTCCATTTGTCTTTGACAACTCTATTTTTTTTTTTAATGAGACTTATTTGCTGGGATTTAAGTTTCAGTCTTTATTACTGCAGATCTGTAAAAGTGACAAAAAACACCACAATGTAAATTTCCAGAAAGTGAAGAAATGGGAGTCTGATGGTTTCTACTGAACTTAAATTTTCAACTCTGAAATTCTAGGAGATCCATTTGGTGAATCCTCCCTTCAACATAAGTAATTTTACAGAAGAGACCATGGAAGCTGTGCTGGGGAAGTTAATGTTGATCACTAGTGGGGGCTTTATCTGGACAAAAAAATTACCAGCACTTCCCTATACACACCTGTAACAACAAAAATAAACACACACACAGAAAAGTAACATCTAACTTGTCTTTTGCCTCCCTCCCCATATTGGTTTACCATATCCTCTCCTCCTCCTCCAGTTTTACAGCACCTAAACTGTACTTTAGGATGGCTTTCTTCAATCATTTCAAGAAAAGCAACAGCACCAGAGCTGGACCAGACAGGCACAGTAACACATGGTTTGTTGTCCATCACCAGGAGAGGCAGAGACTCCTGTTCTACTGTGGGGATAGTGCCTCTGCCCCTTCACCAGCAGCTCCAGCATTGCTCATTCCCATTTGCAAGAAGAGTGTTGCCCAGTTAGCAGCTCACCATATACATAGACATTATTGACAGAGCACCACACCCTTGAGACACAGGAGAACCAGATTCACTGCCCTGCTGCAACTGAGGCAACACAGAGATCACACATTTCCCACATCTTGGACAAATGCTAGAAAGCTTGGCTGGTCAACACATTGCTCCCTGCCCTTGTACGATTCCTCAGAAACAAAATCGAAGAGCAGGAGTTTTCTGAGTGAAAAACTTAAAAGCACCTCCAGTGATGGGAACAGTATTTGGATTTTCAGGTTTGTTCCAAGAATTTTTTGCTGCAATGTTCTGCTGCCCACATTAGACAGCCTCACAGTGACTAATGCATTGCAGAGACCTTGAAATCTCATTCTGATACACGGCTACTTCAGTCTGCACTTCTTCCTACCCCATTATAAACTTGACCTTAATTAACCCTCTTAGTGAAAGGGAGTTTGTTGACTCTCAAGGACAGTCTGATTGAAAAACAATGTTGCAATGTCACTCAAAAGCTCCAGTAAGGCAGCTTTTTAAAGGGATTTGTACTAATAACCCTTGAATATTAATAGCTTCTTATGGCATGTGGTTTATATAAACTTATCTGTCTATGCTAAGATTGAGCTCTTTCTTAGAGTTTTGAAAAAGAGCACATTTCCTTTAGCAAAACCTCTTTTTGAATATAACTACATCAATTTTGTTTAAAAAAAAAAAGACAAAAAAATAAAAAGCTTAAATGTAGATTTAAAATCAAATATGGGAGATCAATTTTTAGCAGCTGTAAATCAAAACACTTCCTGCCAAACTAGAATAAGCAGTTAACACTAACTTCTACTGTGATTTTAAGCCGGTTTATAGAGAACAAATATAAGGGGCAGAACCTTAGGCTGGATAACTTAAAAGTCTCCTATGGAGGAGTTTGTTACAACAATGGTTACAGCTGCCCTGCATCATCTGAAGGTCTTGGAACATGCTCAGGGCTGATGTTGAGAAGGGTTTGTGTTAGGATCCTATCTGTATGCTGCAAATGAGATAAGATAACAGCAACTGATCTTTCACAATTCACTTTCAAGGGAGCGTATGCTTTTTATGAAAATAATTGAGACCACTCAGGAATAAATTGCTTCCTTTGTCCAGAGTTTAAAGGTATAGGCTTCAGAGCTGATGGTCACACATTTTTTGCCCTTACACATCTCTGTGCCAGTCTTCACTTTCAAGAGCTACAACAAGCTGTAATTATTTCTCAGGTTATTTAGGGACTGAACAAAGATTATGAGTTAGTTTAACAATGAATTCATACAGAGCATTGAAGTAGCTGAAGTTATAAAAAAACCCAACAGAAATTTTCTGAATGGTATTTGAACAGTTTGTAATTTATGGGGGAAAAAAACATTAGTAACTATTTTATGGATGCACAGTACATTTATTACCTTGTCAAGAAGTGCATTTTATCCTCTTCATTCTGAATAACAGTATGCATATAAAGCACTAATGCCAAATAAGGGAACTTAAGACTTTTACATACCAGGGAACCAAAAAGAAAAGCTATTATTTACCAGTGGGTTAGTGTGCAAGCATTTCTCAATAGTTGGCAAGCAGTACCCCAAATTTGCAGAACCTTACAATTTCACCCAGGTATTGAGTATTTTTTATTCAGTTTATTTTTCTACTACTGTGCTGAAGCATTTAAGCAAAACCTGAAATATTTAAGAACTAAAAATAAAAAGCATGTGTGCTACCACGCAGACTGCAGCCTCAGTGGGTGATGAGGAAACAAGCCTCAGCCTCTAAGCAGATGAACTCAGTGGGCAATGCTTTGTATCAGACTTTCACCAAGGACTGGAACTTAACTTGTAAGGTTAATGATTGGACTCGGTCTTAAAGGTCTTTTTCAACCCAAATGATTCTAAAGGGGGAGCTCAAGAGCGCACAACCAATCCTCCTGACAGTGTTCCTGCAATACAAAATTCATAGACGAGCAACTGTGGTTCACAGACATCCAAACCCCACCCATGTCCTCTTCAGAGACTCCTTTTCTTATAGATACAGTATAGAAAAAGAAAATTCATATCATCTCCTTGTGTAGGATTCAGCAGTGAGAGCCTTTTTGCTCTACAGTGTACCTGGAGAGTATCAATGACTGTCAGTCCCTCTTTCCCTCACCTGTATTATCGTGTCATTAGGGTGCTCAAGTTGTAAATTAAGATATTGGAGTTTTCTCTTATATGCCTATTAATACAAACTAATTTACCTGACAACCATTAAGAAGACATTACATAATAATTTACTGATGTTACTAAATGAACAAAGATAGAATAATTATATATCACTGATAGGGGAAGAACTCTTAAAACATAAAGCCAAATGCTGAAATTACAGTCAAGTGCTAGAGAGTTTTACAAGCACCACTCTGCCTACCTGTCACTGTAAAATTAGTAACTCTTTGTCCAAGTCATGAAGCCATGTTAGCACAAAATTTGAATTTGTTCTCTCGTGTCACAGTTGCATGCCATGACTGCAACACACGATAGGTCATTAGAGAAACCTCACTGTTCCTTTTTTCCTCCTTAGAAGCTCTTCCAGATTTTTTGTGTTCTGTGCAGCCTAGTAGAATTATGGAGGATAAAGTAATAATTTTACCTACAGCCTATGAAATTATCAACTGTCAGAATAAGCCTTTAGAATGTTTCTTTTGAATGAAATTGTTTTAATCATATCAACAAGTCACCTTGATTGCTCTTCTGACATGCCACTTTTAGTACAAAACAGTTTGCAGGCCTGTCAAATATTTAATCATTTAAATATCATGGGAGAGGATGGATTCAAGGCTTGCTTTATTTTAACCAGTGTGTCTCTGAAAACAAATAAACAACCAAAACAAATCAACCAAATAAAAAATGCCAAATCAACTCATGGCTAAAAGGATTCAGTACAGTGAGCACTCAAAATTTGTTCCTTTCTCTACCATTTCCTTCTGAAGCTTCCCCTGAGACATGACCTACTGACCACCACGTCCCTATTGTATATAGTAATATGTCAGTAAAGGCCAAATTAAACTACAACTGTGTGATGAAGTTGGGGACTATGAATCTGAGTAGTTTATGTACCCAACTCAAGATTTATCATCTTTACAGTCTTTATTTGCCATTCTGGCACACAGAGAGCATATTTTCTCTTTCTCCTATGACAAATAACCTTTAGGATCTAGGACCCAATTTTTCAAATATGTCAAAGTGTTTAGCAATGCTTAAGAAGGCAACATTTCTCTATGTGGAATGAAAACTTTTTGATTGATGACATTGTTATGGAATATTTAACCAAAACAGGAAAGCCTAATACACTGCTGAGAATGATCTGCTGGTTAGCTTTTATTTTATCATCCCTCTAACAGCATATAAATTGCACCAGTTAATTATATTTACTTTCTCAGATAGCCTACTGTAACTATATTCAAGAAAATATTTACTTTTTCTATTTACTCTGTATAAATCATAAAAGGAAACAGCTGCTTTAAAACCAAAAACATTGAAATAAACCATAAATGTGGGCAAGTAGCAGAATGCATCTCTCCCATTTTTGCTATACTGAGGTGGAAGAAGTTGATAGTTTTTCTCAGGTAACAAAGTAATGACATGATTTACTTTAAGCCGACTCTATTTTTGGGTGTTTGTAGGTAAGAAAAAGTGTATTTTCAATTCTACTATCTGTAAGAATTCTCTCTGATCTATCCAGCATTAAATATACATTTACTTAAATCCAAAATGGATACATTTCTCTTTGCAGAATAGTCTAAATATGCAGAGGTTGGCAGTCTGAAAACGATGTTTTGCAAATGAAAAGTCCATACCATGCTTCAAGTTTTTAGTGAGGGGGGAAAAAAAACCCATGACCCCCTGAAAATTAACCAAACACAGAGAATGCATGGTGATGAAGCTAAAAGTATTTCAGCTGATATTTCCTGAATGATGCCTGACCATGAGTTTTGTTATGCTTTGCTGAAAGAAGAGAAATTAAATATTTTACAGACGGACAGTACAATTCCCATCCTGCATATGGTGAAGAGTTATCTCTTGAATAAATATGGCCAGAGGGGAAAGAAAATAGGGCAATTATTAACTAATTTAATGGCACAAAAAGGGCAGGGAGACCATGTAAGATGGTGGGAATGAGTCTGTCCTTCTGAAGCCACTTCATGAGGAAACAGAGAATAGAAATTACTTTTAATAAAAACAAACAAACAAAAAACAACAACAAAAAACCCCAGCATCCTCTCACTTGCATTCTCAAGCCCCATGCTGAACAAAGCACACTGAAATCCAAGAATTAGGCCCTACACTACATATACTACATGAGCATATGATTATACACACACTAGAATGTTTCCTTCTACAAAAAACAAAATTTATGTCTTCCTGAAAGCCTTCCCTATGATCACAATGCCTACTTTATTTTTGAGTGTTTGAGTAAGTTGAGAATGAGGTTCATATTTTCAGACTCATTACTGTAATCAAGTCAGACAATGCATACATTTAAGACAATGCATATTAATCTATTACTAGACTAAGAACTGCATTATTAATAAGGATTTTCTTCTTGTTAAATAACACAGTTCCATCTGTGATACATGGCCACCTAGTGTCTAATTTAAATTGATGGAAACATTTATGTGATATATACTGTTAATTACATTTCACCTTCACCACTTTAACATATCCCAAAACAACTGTCAAGGATGCAGCACTGAACAGTAACTGCTGGCTGAGAAATGTGTAAGCTTTGGCAAAGACTTGGTGAAAACTGAGTTTATGAGGACACTATTTAAAACAAGATTCAAAGTTGGTTCCATCATTTATCAACTGATCTGCATACATTCTTATTTGGAAGGAAAAAAATGAAATTAATTTAACAAACTTATAGGGAACAGAGATATGTTTGGCATTCTTTAAAAAAAAATTAAAATCTAACTTGAAAAAGTAACTATTTTTTTTTAATGTTGCAACAGAAACCAGTTCTCACTGAAATACAAACCACTGGGATTAACCTCAGCTGAAACCTAGAGGTTTTCAGAATTTAAGAAGTTGGTTCCATTAGGGATTGGTTTTTGTGATGTTAGGCAAAATACATAATTACTTTTATATTTCTACAATTCCAGGTTTTATCCAGAACTACAAATACTTGCAGATTCCTCAGGCATGTTCCTGTTCTTGATGCTCTCATTTTGTGCCTTTTTCCTGATACCTCATATCACATTTCTTGAAGAGAAAAGAAAACCAAAAATCAAAACCAAGCACAAATCCACCAAAGTTGTATTTGGAGGTTCAAATAACTATTTGAACTCTGCACACTATGCTGCCAGGTTATTATAACCACACTCAGTGTTCACAGTTCTCTATTCAAACACAGAGAGATTAACAAGCTGCCCAGGGGGGTTGTGGAGTCTCCCTCTCTGGAGATGTTCAAAACCTGCCTGGATGAGTTCCTGTGCAACTTGGTATAGGTGATCCTGCTCTGGCAGTAGGGGTTGGACTGGATGATCTTTCGAGGTCCCTTCCAACCCCTAAGATTCTGGGATTGAAAACCAGACAGTTGCCTGCATATTTCACATTACATCATCCTAATCACATGTGTCCATTGCTACAAAATTTTATTTATGGATAGCAATTCTTCATAGTGTTTTGGGAAACCACACAACCAGTACTAACCACTATGAGTGAAGTATGGAACAGAAATGGGGAAGTCATTTATTAACTTGCTCTAACTGATTCTCTTGCTGTAATTCCCCTGTTCTCATTAGATTCAAGAAGTTCACATTTGTACTTGCTAGTGAATTGAATGTGAAGCGGAGAGGTAATTTGGAAATGATGATGACATTTGGACAGGTGAGGAGTTGGAGTCCTACTTCCAATAAAATAAGCATGGAGCAGCAAAAAAATGAAGAAGGAACAATATCCCAGACCTCCAGGTTGAGGATGGAGAAGGGAGATTAAATAAATAAATGGTCCTGACAGTTCTTTATTCTTTCCTGACAGTTCATGGCATTTGAAGGTTTCTGTATCATTAGTCATGACACAGAGCACTTCCCCTCTCTCTCTCCCTTTCCATATATTTTCCAGTTCCTTTCTCACTTGTAAAGCTTAAATGTATGATTGTTTTAGCATTGCTTTTTAGGGTTTTAAATTAAGTTTGAGGTTCGTTTTCCATCTGTGTGAAGTCAGTTTATATTTCCTGGCTAGTAATGAATGAATCTTTGTCAGAGTGTAAGAAACACTTTAAATTTGCTACTACTCTGTGAAAGATTGTTTCCACTCTGTATTAAATTTTCACTGGAGAGTCATTCTGCAACATTACCTGTTCTCAAATTCATAATTACAAAAATAAAAACTCTAGTGAGGATGAAAACAAACCGTCCCTTCCTCCAGCTAATTATATTTGACCTTTACTTGCTGTGTGGTTTGCAGCATAAAAGCACTAGAAGCAGTGGAGAAGTGATAACAGAAGGAAGTGGTATTCTCTACTGCACTGCCTGTGTCAAGTATTATTTGGCCACTCTCAGTCACTACTTAACTGGGACCAGTTGCTGGCATATTTTCGCATTATTGCTGCATTCCCCTTTTCACAAGGCAGGTTAGGCTTCTCCCTTTCTTGCAACTCTATAATGTAGAAAACTAACACAGTTTCAAATCACGTCTGGGGAACTCTAACAGCATGGAAGAAATGTGCATATCTCCATCTGGGAACTGACCTAATCCTATTACTAGACTTATTACCTCTGAAATTCCTCCCTTCAATTCCACAATAGAGTGAGTCCATTGCCTTCCAATGCTGACACCTGGAATCAGACAAGGCACATCCGTAACAATCACAATTTGTTTCTTCTCCTCTTGCAAAATAAACTCAGTCAAAGCTTCTCAATGTCCTGAAAACTTCTCTTTTATCCATTGGCTTTGAAGACCAGCATTATTATAACTAGCCAGTACAGCACAGCAGCTCTTTGCCTCTGTCCAAAAAGGTGAGGGAGAAACCCATTTTTTCCTAAAATAAATGAAAAGGGAAAAAGGAAATTTGATTTCCTGTTCAAAATACACGATTAAGGTACTACACAAGAAAAGAACATTATAGATGATTCCTATTTCCAGACTGGATATTTCATAACTCATATCATTAGACCAACTGTCAATCCACCCAGCTTGTAACAGTCTGGAATAAGAGAAAGCAGGCTTCATACTCAGCCAGTCATGTCTGAGAATTCAGAACACACCTTCCTTGGATCTATTTTGCATTAACAACGTATTTTTAAGCACATCTGGATGATACAGATAGTACTTACTGGGAATAAAGACACTACTGTAGGAGCCTGGCTGCAATTTGTTCAATTTTGGTGAAAGGATTCCATAGTTTAACAAATCAGATTGTGAGGAATTTGACAGAGTTGTTTTCTGGTCACAATTCTCCCTGATAATCATTTGGACAAATATGTAGAAGAACCCCTAATGTTCTCCTTAGGTAGTTTCACGGCAATGGCTAATGCAAGCTCAGAATTCAAACTTCCATAAAACGCAACATCAAGCTTCCTCATCACCTGCAATTATGAAATACTATTCTTCAGAGGACTTACCTGATATTTCTCCATAACTCTGTTTCTGAGAATACTGAACATTTTGCATTTACATTTATTATTTGCTAATGAAGTTAATTGCAATATGTTTTCCCTATGCTAAAGAACTTCTGTGTGGCTGGAGCACACAAAACAAGCATTGTCTTTTCAATCATTGAATTACTGAGCACTGTATAGGGACAGTATTTACAATCACACCATGCAAAGTGTCAAGATCACCATGAAATATTTAGTCTTCCACTAATAAGCCAAATAAAAGATATTGGTAGAAATGGGAACACAATAAAGTATAAAAAGGCAAATATGGGAGCGTGTGTTGTCAAATTTCATTCTATTTTGAGATTTCCTTCATGTGTACACTCCATACCATAAGGTGTTGACTTGCTTACATAAGCACCAGAATATTAATTGTTTGCAATGATAATTTTCTAAATTCCTGAGCACAAGAAAACACTGCTCTGTGTACATGGGTTACACAAAGCCCTTCCATGGACTGCATATTTATTTATTGTTTGCCATGTAAATTATTCTAATGGGAGAATGTTGTTTCAACACAGTGTGTTGAACATTTCATCTTTCTGAAAGAGAAATGCCATTGCTGTTCCTAATTAAGCTATTTTCCTTTTAAGTTTTCCAGAGGATGATGTGAAGGGTGGCAATATTGATGAAGATTAATTGGATTGAAACTAACTGTGATACAGCTGTAGATAAGGTTATTCTGCTAGTTAGCAAATGAAAATTGCAGCCATTTAACAGCTGAGTACTTGAAGGCTTGGCTTTCTTAGGGTTCAGATGGTACACAACAGAAAAAAATCCAGGAGCTACAGGAACCAGAGATATTTCAGATAGGCTGGCACTCTTCCACATGGTTTAAGAACATAAGGAAAATGCAATGTTGATTTAAAAAAAAATAACTATATGCATCATGTCAGGGGATTTTTGCATTCCCTGACATGATGCATATAGTTATTTTTATTTTTGTCTGGGAACCTGATAGATCTGTTTAGCTAGGATAATTTAAAACACATCAAGGAACAGAGTTTTGCTGGAGCATTCTCACTACAGACCTATAAAAGTACTAAATAATCACAATTACTTTTTCAGGAGAGTTGAACTGACACTTTGTCTGGTACCTGAGGTCACTGATATCAGGCAGACTTTTTAACCTACCCAACACTTGAGACTTGTCAAAATCCAACTAATAGCATGACCTACAAACTACTATGAAAAGCCAAAAATCATAGCCCAGCAAATGTGAACATTTGGAGTAAATGATTCAAAATCCATCAGGTAAATTGAGATTTTTTTAGATATTAAAAGCCAAATGAAAGTCTACTCCTGAATAATTTAGATGAGCTAGCCACATTTTGGGTTGGGATATCATACTCACATGTTACTGTGTGCAGCTAATGATTATGCAGAAGGTATTTCCCTGGGTGGAGAGAAACACCTCACTTATAATACATTAGACTGGAAAGTATATTATATGGATTTTTGAGTTTAATGGACACAAATAAGGAAGATCTTTACTTAACTTGTCAAATAAGCTAAACCCAGTAGGAGGATGTTCAATGAATTTCCCAGGAAATAAGAGTATTTCCTGAATATCATTAAGTGGAACACAGAAATACACAAGAAGCCATTTAGCATAATAAAGCTGCAACTCTGTTAAGCCTCAAGAGACTTAGCACAATTTTCAAACAAAAAGTCTTCTCTACTCTCATAAAATCCCAAACCAGAATACAAACAAAACAAACAGCAGATAGCCACACATCCAGATCTCTCTATGATATCTGTCATATGCAATTTACACTCTACTGAAATTCATGCAAGAAAATAAAATGGTGATTTAATATGTTTGCAAGTTTCCCTGTCTGCCCAATTTTCTTTTCTCAAGTGTTCCAGAAATTATACGGGAAACTACTGGAATGGCTTAAGTTTCTGTGAGGACTTGGTTTTTCATGAACTTGGAGAGATACAGCACTATCAGTACTGGGAAGCTGGAATATTCTCCATTTCATATCACATTCACAACCAGTTGGTAGAATCATAGAATGGTTTGGATTGGAAGGGACCTTCAAGACTATCTAGATCAACACCCCTGCCACAGGCAGGGACACCTTTCACTAGACCAGGGTACTCAAAGCCCCATCCAACCTGGTCTTGAACACTTTCAGAGAGGGGGCATTATCCATTAAAAAGAATCTGAGAAGGCAGAAAAATCAACTACCCTGCAGATGAAAGAACTTCACATATTTTCTAATTGTCCTAGTCTGTATTTGTAGCTGAACAACAAACTGGCACAATTTCTGATGTCATGCAAGTGACTATGCTCTAGTACCACACCATGCCACTCACCAGCCACGGTTCACCTTGAAAGCTGTATTTAAATTACTACTTATCCTTATTCTCCACATGTTGCAAATTCTTTGGCTCAGGTACAACCCTCATGAGATGCTACAATGTCGTTATGAATGTTTGCTTATTAAATGAAAGACTGATTTTAAATCAAGATCCTTTTTATTAAAAAAGGGGCATGTCAAAGCCCTGAGTTTCCATCACTAATCAATTTCAACACTGCACTTTCCATCAGCTTTGCAGGACGGCAAAATGCTTCTGTCTTTGTTTCCAAGGGAAACTGAGACATCCCTTCACAAATAACCAGTATTAAAGTGTTTCCATTATGATTACTAGGACAAGGTAACAATGAAAGCCTCATCATCTCTTTCTCTTTACACTTCTACTTTCAGTTGCACAGCTCTGTTTGACAGAGCTGATGGCCAGTAAGGCTGAGTAAGACAAGTATCCAGAGTGCCAAGGAGCTGTACTGTCCACAGCCAGGCAGCTCTCATTAGTATTGGTGGAATCGTGTAGTAAAACTGCCTCCAGCTCAGCTTTGCTAATTTACCTCAACTGATGTGATTTAGATGACTATCAGTACTGATTCCACTTTTTTTTTTCCTTGTAAACAATGTAACCACTCTACAAAACAGAAATATGTAAATCCTATGCTTTAACTTTACACAGCAGTTCTGTACTGAGCTATACTATGTCCCAGAAGGTTTTGCCACTAGATCATTATTTACTAATGGGCTGTAGGGTAGCAATAGAACATAACCTCCAAAGGCACGGAGATGAATATTTAATCCAGAGTTTCTGCCTCTTAATATTTTATTAAAGCCTGGCTATTTTCCACCATCCTGAAAATGCTACATTCCATTAATGATAATTGTGAATCTCAACAGATTCAGATTTTAGTAACTTCTGGATATTACAGTGAAATAATTCCTACACTGTTCATTAACAGCAAAAATGGTACTATCTGCAGCTTCAAGCCCCAGTATTTATGTGTTAATAATTTTCTTTTAACCCAATCAGTACAGGGTAGGAAGCGGGTTCAGAACTCACATTGATTATGATACAAAACTATTTCCTTTTTTTTTCAAATACAAAAAGCAGCACTTAGGCTCTAGGTCCTTTGTGGTGTGAGAAATAAGATGCAAGCCCTTTCTCTGTTGTGAATAGAGCCAGCTCTTGCAAATGATAGCTCTTTACTCATCCAGGTAACATTAATTGGATATCACAGCCTGTCTTTTTCTGGCCCTCTGCAAAACAATATACATGATCATGGCGCCAGCGACAAAGGAATGGGCACTAAATTAAATTTTCTAGATCAAGCCCAGTAGAAAAACCTTTCCCTGTGCTTTTCTATGACTAGAAGACTAATCTCCAATGACTTTATTGAATGTCTTTCACAGATATTCGATTATCTAAAACAATAAAACAAAGCAAAGCAGTTTATTGCCTTGGGAACAGCAAATTTCCTTCTCCCTTCATTACAAAGATACTGGAAGCAGAAATCCTCTTCTTGCAAGTCCTGTTGGACTGGGATGGCAAGAAAATAACTAAGCAAATGTTCAGGATCAGTATACAGGGAAGGGGGGCGGGGAATCTTTCCCCTTCCTTAAGACATCCCACCAAGTTTTTTGCCTAAGAACTGGAAACCTGCTTAAAGTGAGAGTCCCACCACCTAAAAAACCCCAAAGGATTCAGTATCATGTCCTTTAAGTCCTTGCAAGTACAGTTTCATTCCAACAGTGTTTTAAACATCTAAGCTGCATTTGGTGAGCAAGTGTTTATCATCTCTGCTGGCTTTTGAACTAAAAAAAAAAAAATATTAAAAGAGTTCAATATCCGTTTACATTCAACACTTGCCTGTCACTAGGAAAATTATCAATGCACATAAAATCATACAGACTTTGTTTTGAAGGCTAAATCTTCAAAACTGTAATGAGTGCAGAAGTTACATAATTGATACACACGTTCATTAATGAGCTTATTTTAGTAGCAGATTTCACCATATAATGTTTTCTCCCTATGCAACAGAAGCAGAATATATTTATTACTTTGATTTCCTGTGAGAGTATTATTATTCAAAACATACTTTATATCACAGTACATTAGAGGTTGGAAGGGACCCTCCAGAGATCACTGGGTCCAACCCTCCTGCCTAAGCAGGATCACCCAGGGTAGTCCACACAGGAATGTATCCAGAAGGGTTTTGAATGTATCCAGAGAAGGAGACCCCACAACCTCTCTGGGAAGCCTGTCCCAGTACTCTGTCACCTTCACTGTAAATGAATTTATATATCAATGTATTTTGGATACTATGTGTGTTGACATATGTATATTGAATTGTTATATGCTAAATGATCTCCACATACTTTTGAGTTTGCACCACACAGTATATTTATGTGCAAGAGGAATCCCCTCCTGAAGACATATGAGAACCCATTTGTCATCACTCTCTTTCATGGA
Organism: Indicator indicator; assembly: GCF_027791375.1. Taxonomy (NCBI): domain Eukaryota; kingdom Metazoa; phylum Chordata; class Aves; order Piciformes; family Indicatoridae; genus Indicator; species Indicator indicator. The sequence continues at coordinate 10,813,490 of NC_072034.1, read as the reverse complement.
TGTTTGAAATATCTTGATTATATCTCAATGTTAAATATGCTCATGGTATTGTTTTTACTTCTAAGTTTTCACTGACACTACAGATGTTCAGGACTTGACCTAATGTCTGTTTCAAGCACATAAAAGCTTTCACTTACCTGAATGAAGTAGGTCAAGTCCAGCTTCATTGTCCTTCAGAATGCAAACTTTCCTTCACTGTAATAGTTTTTTACTGTGTTTCAGCACATAGTGAGTAGATACTTCATTTCAGAAACCTTTCACTTACCTTTTCTGAAAATACTTTTGCTTTGCAGTTAAGACCTCCATACATTTCCTTGAGAAATTATTTCATTTTAAAAGAGAAAATCCATTTTCTCAAGCTTTAGCTTTATACAGTCCTTCATTAGTCTGGTGCTATTTCTACATTCAATTCCAACATCAGTAAAAGGAAGACTTTTTGCTGCAGAATAAATAAAAGATTCCTTTTCTCCTGTCAGAAATTTTTTGTCACAGAATAAATAAAAGATTCCTTTCCCCTTCTCAATCACATACACAGACAAAAAAAAAAAAAAAAACAACAAAAAAGCAACAACCTGACAAGTTGTTTTCAGAAAGGAACAAGTAACAGAGTTATTCACTTTTTTTCTGTGTACATCACTGAGTAAAGGGCAGAGGAGAGAGAGGATGAACTCCTAAGTATTCTGTCTCATTTCAGGATGCAAACTGTTTTGAGAGCAGTAACTATGACCAGAAGAGCGTCAGCAAGTCAGATTGGAAGAGGTAGGTAGAAAACTGATAATGTACAAGAATAAAGTAAACATGCAGGAACTTTTATGTACTTTCATCAGAAATCTTGCAATATTCAGCACAAAAAATGATCTTAAACAGCAGTTCTGATGTAACAGTTGATCAGTTTAAGAGATGCTGTGCATTTTGCCTTGATGTGGTGAGTGACATAGAGGAGCCTTTTATTCCAGATGAGAACTGCACTGCTGACCACATAAAAAGGGCTTGTACAAAATCTCAGGTTTAGGCAGACTCTTAAACGTGATAATCTATTAATTGTTCAGACAAGGCAGAAAGTTACTATTACATACTGTCACTCTGTGTATGTGAGTGAAAAGATATACAGAGCATTTGACTGATGATAGGCAAAGCTCTCATGAATACTCATGAAGAAGACAGTTGATAATGGCAAAAATGATCATTAATTAAAACACAGAACTGAAAGATTCTTATCTAGAATGCCATTAGCTACAAAGCCTGTGTGGGGTATAGCTGAACAGTATACAAATAGAGCTAATGGCCTATGGCTGGCTTCTGCAGATCCTGCTGCTGATAAGGATTTTGCTTTGGAAAGATAAGGAAGTGGCAGAAGAGATAACCCACTTGGATGAGGCACTTCTCAATTTGCACTACAGCAGGAAATAAATATGGAATTAATAATATTTATTACAAATTTGGAGATACATTTCAAAGCTTCCCTGTAAGAGGCTTTTTTCTTAAAAGTGCATGCCTCACATAGAATCATAGAATCAACAAGGTTGGAAAAGACCTCAGAGGATCAGCAAGTCCAAACTATCACCCAGCATCTCATGACTAACTAAACCATGGCTTCAAGTGCCATGTCCAATCCTTTTCTGAACACCTTCAGGGACGGTGATCCACGACCTCCCTGGGCAGCACATTCTACTGGCAGATCACTCTCTCTGTGAAGAACTTTCTCCTCACCTCCAGCCTAAACCTCCCCTGGCGCAGCTTGAGACTGTGTCGTCTTGTTCTGGTGCTGGTTACCTGGGAGAAGAGACCAAACCGCTCCTGGCTACAACCTCCTTTCAGGTAGTTGTAGACAGCAATAAGGTCTCCCCTGAGCCTCCTCTTCTCCAGGCTAAACACCCCCAGCTCCCTCAGCCTCTCCTCGTAGGGCTCATGCTCGAGACCTCTCACCAGCCTGGTTGCCCTTCTCTGGAAATGCTCAAGTATCTCAATATCCTTCTTAAATTGAGGAGCCCAGAACTGGATACAGTACCCAAGGTGTGGCCTAACCAGAGCTGAGTACAGGGGCAGAATGACTTCCCTGTTCCTGCTGGTCACACTATGCCTGATGCAGGCCAGGATGCCATTGGCTCTCTTGGCCACCTGGGCACACTGCTGGCTCATGTTCAGCTGCTGTCAACCAGTACCCCCAAGTCCCTTTCCACCTGGCTGCTCTCCAGCCACTCTGACCCCAGCCTGTAGCTCTGCATGGGGTTGTTGTAGTCCAAAGGGCAGCACCTGGCACTTGGACTTGTTGAATGCCATCCTGTTGGACTCTGCCCATCTGTCCAGCCTGTCAAGGTCCCTCTGCAGAGCCCTTCTACCTTCTAACAGATCAACACCTGCTCCCAGCTTGGTGTCATCTGCAAATTTACTGATGATGGACTCAATCCCCTCATCCAGATCATCAATAAAGATATTGAACAGGATGGGGCCCAGCACTGATCCCTGGGGGACACCACTAGTGCCTGGCTGCCAGCTGGATGTGGCACCATTCACCACCACTCTCTGGGCTCGGCCCTCCAGCCAGTTCCTAACCCAGCACAGTGCTGCTGTCCAAGGCACAGGCTGACAGCTTGGCCAGGAGTTTGCTGTGGGGGACAGTGTCAAAGGCCTTGCTGAAGTCCAGGTAGACTACAGCACATAGCACATCACTCTTAGGTATTCATGTCATTTTGTGTACTCTGAGTTGAAATGCTGCAGGTTTGGGAAGGAAAGTAGTCCTCCACTAAAAAAAGCACAAGATTATAACTGATTTCAGTAAGAGGAGGATTTTGAGCTTTATATTTATGTAAAAACATTTATGTGTATGTACGTTTATGTGTAGCTGAGTTGTATTATTATGTATGGCTTAAAATACATTAATAATACATTAATAACTGTATTGTTATGCACTAAATTGACCAAAACATAGTTTTAAAATAGTCATAACAATCTTAACATAGATTCATATTGCCTTTACCTTTTTATTATTTAACTTTTTTTTTTTTTAAAGAACAAAATTGAGTATATGACTGATGCTGCCAGAAGTACCTTTTCTCTAAAACTGGAAAAATACAAATCCTGCCAGCCACCACTACAAAAGATGCAAAAAGTGAGGCTTGATCCATTGGTTTAGGTAAAAGGAATCATTTTGTAGCTGCCCCCCTGCTAGGAATGCAAGAGGGAACAAAAAAACCCACAACCCTAACTATCAAATAGTAAAACCCCCACAACCCATGATCAAACAATAACAAGCTTTAAATCTCTGAACTTCTGTAAGAACACAAGCACTGAACTGAGCTTTCCTAACAGTTCAAATACTATGCAGAAGCAAAGAATAAATCTGGAGTGTTGAAGACTATTTTTAAAATGTAACTTTTACAATACAGAAGTACTAATCTGACACTGCAAATAAATTATAAACTGATTTTTTTCACCTCCCTCTCCAGAATGCACATTTCTTTAAGCTGCAAATAAGAATTGGTAATGTTTTCCCCTCACAAATCTTGGGAGCTTTAGTGCCATGCTCTCTTTTTCCCAGGGTGGTACTGAGCTCTTGTTCTGCTGTTCATCATCAATATGAAGCTGGGTTGTTGGAACAGAGTATTACATATTTTCTTTCTTCAATATGTGTATGGACACAACTGCTGGTCTCTCCAATATATAGTTATTACATGAGTAAGAAATGCTGATTTTTGTGCTATCAGTGGAGCCATAATTAATTGTCTGCTGAATGGTTATGGAACACAAGATAAAATCTAATTATTTTTTAAAGGAAATTATCAATAGGAATAATACCAACTATAGACAACAGATTGTGGCACTCCTAGGAAAGACTGTTTAGCATACCAAAGAACAGAGACACACACACACACCCCTCCCAGACAGAGCAAGGAAGACACATCCATTCCCTGCTGACAGCTGTTGGAGACCTACCAAAAGCACTGGAGAGATTCATTAAGGTAGCTTCTGCCAGAGAACTGCAATGAAATGAATGGCTGGCCCATGTCAGAAGCAGAGAAGTATCATCAAAACAAACACCTGAAGCATTATTCTTCCTGTTTTAAAACCAAAACTCTTTTATGGTTAAAAAAAAAAAATCCCAGACAAGGAAAGGTTTCAGTGAGCCACACTAGAAGCTGGGGAACTTCTATGTTTGCTTAACCACTTGAAAGGTGAAGTATCAAATCTTACAAACTTAACCAGGTCAGCCCAACCCATATTTATAACTGTAGCTCACACTGGGTACTGAGACAACTTCCTTTTAAGAAAAACTGAATATTTTGACCTGGAACCATAACATTGAAATAAAAATATTTCCAGAACAAACATTTGAGCGATCTCATATTCCATTCTGTATGCACAGCCAGTGAAGTTAACAGTAGGATTACTCAACTGTATTACAGCAAAAAAGCAAAACATCAGGTGGTATTTTTCTCCAGACACATAGACAGCAAAGTGCAATTTGATCCATTGCTTACACCACAAAAGGCTCTTGGGTTGAGGGGTTCTTATGTGGTTACACAAATTTCAGCGCAGCTTGACCCTTACCTCTGACCTGGATTCCCAGCACCCAACTGCTGGGGGCTGATCCTGCAGACTGCTGGAGCAAAGCTGTGGAGGCTGCTCCATGGGACCTTGGCAGCCGTTCTGCTACATGGTACATGGCTGGTGCTTCATGCTTGCTCTTGCATTTAGTTGACAGTGAGGCACAAAGGACCCATCCTAAATTCAGAAAGACAGAGAGAGCAGGATCCAAGCAGCAAAACACAGCAGACAATCAGAGGAATTTCTGTATATTACACTGGAGTCAAGGGTTCAGCCACCCTGGCATGAGCTTCCTATTGCCGCTAACAGAAAGAAGCAGTTGCACAGCTGTTGCTTCACAATCCTGCCTACAGACATAGCAGCCAAACCATAATATAGCTAAAGGGATGCTTAAAATTTGCCAGTTCAGCTTTGAAATACATTATTTGCTACCCTCTGGTACTTTCTGAAACCAAAATACATTGTTATGTACTCACTGGCATACACAAAGAGGTGGTTCAGCAAGCACTTTCTTTGAAGATGTCCCGTTTTAAACTAATAGAGAAGTAAAATTTGCATAATTGATTCCTTTCCTCCTTATTCAAGCATTATGAAACTATAATACATTAGCAGTCTGTTCTCAGCATCAGAAAAATTCTTGAATTCATGCTGGCAGTAAGTGGCCCTTTGAGGATTTGGGTGTTTTTCCCCCCAGACACTTCCTTTAGTCTCCTGGATGATCTAAATCTTATCAATTTTTTCCTCTTGAAGTAAAAAGGAGTTCATCTCTCAGATGGCTTGTGGTTCAGAAACTGAAGTGGTGGGAGAATGACAGTCTGTCTGTCTCAAAGCCTATTTCTGAATTCATTCATTAGCCCTCATTAAAGATGTAAGAGAATTATGAAGGCAGAGAAATAACAAAATCAGAGTCTCTTCCAAACTGGTCTCACTATCCCACCACACTCAGACATCCAATATCCATTGTGACACTCTTTCTTCTGCACTGATAAATTTTAATTTCTGTTGCTCTAGGGTAGCACTCCAGGAACAGCATGAGTGGTCATTATATCACACACATTACGAGTCTGCCTCTCTTCAGACTAGATGCCTGAATTAATAAGGTCCTTCTCCCGTACTGTGCTGCCGTACTGGCAAATACTTTGTGACTGGGTAAAACTAAAGTGCAAAAAAAGTGCTTTCCCAGCTGTCTTCTGAAGTCAAGATCAGAGAACAGCATGCAGGCTTTTGATATTTCACGTCAAGATGTGCATTCTCCAGAGTCCTCCATGCTGCTGATGGAGACCACAGTTCGAGTCAACCACATTCTTCAACTTGGCAAGGGAGCAGAGAGGTTCCTGCCTTCTCCTCTGCATGCCCAATCCCAAACAAATCACAAAGTGCTACCATCACCTGCAACTCAGTATTAAATGAATTAAATAAGTAAATAAGCTTTCACAGAGGCATAGAACACTTCAGGTCAAAACGGACCTTAAAGATCATCTAGTTTCAACCCCTCTGCCATGGGCAGGGACACCGTCCACTAGATCAGGTTGCTCAAGATCTCGTTCAGCCTGGCCTTGAACACCTCCAGGAAGGGGGCATCTATGATCTTCCTGGACAACCTGTTCCAGTGTCTCACCACCCTCACTGTAAAGAATTTCTTCCTTAATATCCAGTCTAAATCTGCCCTCCTCAAGCTTCCCTCTTGTCACTACAAGCCCTTGTAAAAAGTCCCTTCCTGGCTTTGTTGTAAGTCCCTTTCAGGTACTGGGAGGCTGCTATAAGGTCTCCCTAAAGCCTTCTCTTCTCCAGGCTGAACAGCCCCCCCAGCTCTCTCTGCCTTTCCCTACAGGGGAGGTTCTCCAGCCCTCTGATCACCTTTGTAACCCTCCTCTGGACGAGCTCCACCAGTTCCATGTCCCTCTTATGCTGGCCTTGATCAAATGAAGTACAGATTTATCCCAGTTAAGGCCAACTCACCCAACTTTGTACACCTGTATAAACACTTGGAAAGATGCTTCAGAATTCGTAATGGCAATTACTATTAGCTTGACGTCAACAACTTTGTCTTTTGCTTTGAAGAGTACACTGAAGACTGAAGATGGGACCTGATTTGTTAATATTGGCTTCAAAAGGTAGATTGAAGTGCCCTGACCATCTTTTGCTAAAGACAACTACCAAAACAACATGCATGACCTATTGACTTAAACCAACCTAGGGTTTTTTAATTTATTGCAAAATAATAACTTCACCATGGGCAAAAAGAAGTACAGAAGATTTAAAACAAAAAAGAACTTTACAATGTTTTTAAGAGGAAAAAAAGATTGTAACTCTTTTTCCACAATAAACCAATCTGTTTTATCACGTTTTCTAACGTGTATATCAACAAATCAAAATGCATTACTGTGCTACAGAGCTGAATATTCTAAGCTCTAGCATAAAAGGTGAACTCAAACTTCAGTGCAAAATACTTGAAGAAAGATGTATTCCCATTTCATTATGCTGCAGCAATCTCTTCGCGAGTTGTCAAGCAAAACTGTCAGTCCATGTCACAAAAGTACTCAGAGGACTAATTTGCTTAGGTAAAATGCTGCTGTACAGTTTTCTGTACCACCTTTTCTACATATAGCTTGGGTGTTTCAGCACAGAGTTATGTTAACTGTGCAGTAACTGCCAGTAATTTTGCTCTCTAAGAGATCAGTCATACATCATTAACGAGGCCAGCCTTTCAATATTAATCAATTTTATATCTTAACTTTTCCCAGGTGACTGGCTGGGATGTCAGGTGAAAGGGTGAAGGAGAGGTCAAAACATAAGAAAAAATATACGTGTATATATATATATATATATATGCAAAATTAATTAGCAAACAAAAATCTAGGTCTAGCTATTGGTTAGGGAAAGATGTGACCCCTGTTGTTAGGGAAAGACAGAAGCCCTGGCAAGAGATCTGAGGGTTCTCCTATCTTGACATAACAAGGGACACACTGGCAAGGGAAAAAGAAGATCTAGACTCTAAATTTTTCCCAAATATGGAGAAAAAACTCTCCACCACCCTACTGGTTTGCCAGATAGGTCTTTACTTGAAGCTACTGCAATACTCCAGCCATCTCACTCACATGCACAAGAACACACAGAGAGTGAGATGCCTGTCTACACAATACCTCCCCAGACCTATCTCTGGTCCCTCAGCAAGCTCTGGGTGTTTACTTAGATCTTTGTCTTTAATTAGAAGAATTCTATCAGCCTTGCAGCAAGTCATGATTCAGGTTTGGAAGACAGGAAGCAAGGCAAGGGCTGGGGAGGGAGAAGGGAGAAAGAATAAAAGCTGGACAGGTAGGAGAAACAGCAAATTAAAATATTTGGATGTTGCTAATAGCTAGCCCTCTGAAGGCAGGTTAGTACTACTGCACCAATAATACAAGCCTTGTTCAAATCTTCACTGTTAAGTCCCTTGTACACACGACTTGTTAACTTGTGAATGTGATTTTGAGATGCAGACAATATTCTTTTAACTTGGTGTCCTGACATGGGGTTTTTTTTGGTGGTGCTTTTTCTTTTGTTTTGTTTTTCAAGTATGACTGAACAGAATCCTAATATATTCTTGGTAAAGTGCACACTCTTACCTGACGATTCCCAAGTTTCTTATTCTAGAAATTTGAATTACATACCAAATGTTTTAAAGAGTGTCTACACAACCCATTTTTTAACTACTTGTTATTAATATTTTAACAATATCTAATTGTAGCAGTGTTATTCTACATGTTTCAGACTTTTTTCCTTGCCAGGTGACAGCAAGCAGCAATGAAAAAAAATAAAGTTATGTTTGAATAATACATTTACTCTGCTATTTAGCATGTTCTTCAGCTCTCTCAGAACCTGGACTCTTGGCAGCTTTCTGAAAAGCCAGTTTTGTAGCATGCACCAAATACTAGGAAGATAGAGATGTATTAAAACTTGAGATTGACAGACAGCTGGCTGGATTTAAAGGGAAAGTAAGTACAGTGGTGGTGGTGACTATGTGAACTTAATAGCAGAAAAGTGAGAGTCGTGGGATATCTGGGATCAGATCAGGCTCTGTCAAGCAGAAGATGGAATTACACCTTTAAGGCCATCAGGCTTACAGTCTGGTAAGAAAACAGAAGATTTAAAACCAGCTCTGTCAAGTGTTAAGGGAGTCCAAAGTAATTTGAACTGTCAGAATGATTTGTGAAATTGCATTGGATTAGGATAAAGTTTGGCCTGCTCCTTGTGGCTAGTAAAGAAATAAGGTAATACAATGAGAACATAGAAACTGTTTTTACATTATTCTTACACTGGTTTTCAGTTTGCACATACTCAGTATGGATCAGCATGCCTATGGCTATTTAACACCATTCCTGTTCTGTGTAGCTATGGTTTTGTTTTTTCTTACTGAACACCAGATGAAATCAAATAATGATCACTCCAAAGTCACCCTATGGAAGAAAGTGTGCACAAGTCTCAGAAACCCTCTTGCAGTTGTTGATAGGAAAGCATGCTGAGGAACAGAGTTTTTCATACTAACGAGGTGATCTCATTTACTTTAACATGGAATCATTGTCACAGTAAGAGAGTTGTATTGCATCAGCAATTTTAACTGCTGTGTTACCAAGCTGTGAACACCTTATTTCCCTTCTTAGGCATTTACACCTCAGCAAAGAGATAAATTTGGAAAAAGGAAAGCTGGTATAATTAATGAAGAGATTATCATTGGAATAAAGTCTCCAGATGATTGATTTCACAACTTCAATATTAGAATGCATTATCTCACATGGCCCTCTAAAGTTATCTGTATTTTTTGACCCTCACAGAGACTTTTCAGTCACATATTTGAGAGACTTCTGTAGGATTTTGATATTTGCACAGTTTCTACATAATTTTTCCATACCAACTAATTCACATTTTCAGTCTGTTTAAACTTTCCCTTGTAGACAGCTCACAATCATTGACAAGTTTTTCTCAGTTATCTTGCTATACTTTAATGGTTCCTTGCAATAAGTAAATCAGAGAACACACTGTGTTCCTTAAGAGCTAGCCATCTCACTTAATAGCACTAAGTAGCAACTAGCAGGCACAGTGATGACAGTAGGTCTCAATTTCACACAGTCCCTCCGCTGTTCTTTGCCTCTCCTTCACCCTTCAGTTTCTTTGCAGGTAGCATAATTTGACAGAAGTAAAAGAGAAATGCTTGAAAGAGCGATTCAGTTATTCCTCTGACTAGGTAGGGAAGGAATTGCCAAAAAAAAAAAAAAAAAAAAAAAAAGGCATCAGAATTTTCCTTAGGAAGGTACTGGAGTTATTGGGAAGCCTAGAGAATAAAATTAAAAATGAACCAAACATAAGGCTTAGCATTCACTAAGAGTGCCACAGAGACTAAAGATCATGTCAGGTATGGTCCCAAAACACTGTAAGTACTTTTCTGTATTGAAAGTAGAGGCAAGGACATTGCTGATGAGATCAAAGGCAAGAAAAACAGTGGAAATGACAGATAGTAAACCTCCATCCTATAAGAAGACCAAAATTCCTGAATTAAAGCTGATAATACAAGGAACAGGGAATGTGCTTACAGGAACTCAAAGTAATATTAACAGCAGCACAATAATATATAACAAGAAGGAAATGCTAAGTCTTCTATTTCTCTTTAAGAACAAAGAGGAAAAAATATATCATTAAGCAAGAAATCTTATTAGTCTTATCTCAGTTGATCAAAACTCTATCCCTCAAAACTTGTGCATAAAAGACAGGCAGCTAAATTAATGGAAGTTTGGTAAACTTATGCTGAGTGTTATTGAAAATGGATTGCTCCAGACTAATTCAAAAATTGCTTTATAAACAAGATAAATTAAAACCAAATTAAAATACATTATAGTATGCTCGATATAGCACTACAACAAGAATTGTGAGTCCAGCTGCAAAAGACAGTCTGTAATATGAGAATTTTAAATTGTGTAAAGAATTAACTGAAGAAACATAACAGCGATTCACACTGGAAAAAAAAGAAAGTTGTTCAAGTACTCCTCCAAGGATGAGTCTTGGAATTCCTGTCAACAGTTTTGTTGCAGAAAAATGGAATGGACTTGTAAAGTGTGGCAATCCAGATAAATTATCAAAATAAAGTTGAATGTAGCAGTGAATAACTCATGGAAATTATGGGAGCAGTAAAACTGGGAAGATATTCAGTCAAAGTGCAAGATCATTTATTCATCAATACAAAGCATTTCTACTTTGAGATATGAATTATTTGGAAGTGACAAAGACAGACTTGGGTTTCTATTTCAGACTGATTGACTGAGCTATTAATTCAGCGCAGCCTTAGAAGAAACAAATACAGTCTTGTGAGGTGGCAGCTGATGTATTTCAATGTTATAAAGTATCATTAATGTCATAGCACAAAGCCCCTGTGAATCAAAACAGCTTAAAACAGTGACATCTACCCTGCCCTTAGCACCAAGATAATGAAAACACACTTCTTAGAAAGCAGAGAATTCAGACAACTATGATGTTGTCACTTTTCAGTGAGCAACAAACTCATTAAAACTAAATGCAAGATATTCCTATGCCTCAAGAAATTATTCCTATCAGCCTGAGAACAGAAACAATGCCATCACTAAGAACCAGCATAAGCTTCAGCCAACAGAAGGCAAGTGGACAGAGCTAACCCATTTGGCTGCTATCATATGCCTCATACTTAAGAGCTTGAAGACAGAATTTCTAATGAAGCACCTGTACCTGAACAGTAATCCATCATCTGCTTACAAATCTCACAGCCTAGAGCAAATTACTGATTTAACTGTTGACCCTTACCACCTCAAATGATTCTTTACTGTTACTTTTGGTTTGGCTTGGAAGGGACCTTAAAGATCATTCAGTTCCAATCTCCTTGACATGGGCAGAGACACCATCTACTAGATCAGGATGCTGAAAGCCTCATTCAGCCAGGCCTTCCAGGGTATAGAAGCATAAGTCAAGTTAAACCAGCTTTATGTGATGATAAGCAGGCAAACAAAATATATGCAGAATAGGGTGCACGTTATTAAAATCAGTTACAGCATATGAAGGGAGAAGGTTTGCAAGTAAAAAAGGCAGACAAACATCACCGATTTTTTTTTTTCCCACAGTCCTCCAAGCGGGAGAGCTCCTTGATTCCTGGTCACAGGTCCCCTCTGACCTCCTCCTGGAAGCGTTAATGATAAAGGTGATAACATTCGATGAATACCTCATAACCCTGAACATAGCCTCTAGATTTAATTCAGCCATTCTTGTCTCTTCCACTTTCTGCCACAGTCTTGTTCAAGAGTTATGTTATCTTGGCTTATAACTTTGACCTCTGAAGGCTAGGGGCATGGAGTCAATCAATTCCTTATACGTTAGACCTGCCTGAAAGACTCTACTTCATCATGTCACTGTATTCACTTTCTGAAATAATCTCTGAATATTGTGAACCTGTTTTAGCCTCAAAACTACTATGAAAAAATGATATGAATTCTCACACTCTCTTCTAGCTCTAGTCATGTTTTTCCCTTGCTCATTTTGGTTGGGTGGGGGGTGAACCAACAAAATAACTTGATATATTCAGTAGTGTGCTGACATGTACAAATGAAATTTTTTTTTCTTGCTTTCAAACTGACAAAATAATGTTGTCTTCTATATTTATTCTGGAAGTTGTTTTACTTGAAGCTATAGGCAATAGAAGAAGGGGAAAGTCTCCTAACAATTAATGTTTTCCTACTCCCCTCCCCATCAAGTTTCTCATTATGAGCACCTCTTAGTTCCATTTTATGCACACCTACAGGTATGAATTAGTTTAAATATCAAAGTAGGCCATTAAATAGGTAGCCAATTAGATAATCTCCATTACAGAAATACTGTTATTTAATTGGTTTGTAAAAAAACACCCCTGTACACATCCCCTGAGGATAAAACCTCCTGTAAAAGAATCAATTATAGTTAGCCATTAAGGTTGCCAACTTTCTCAGGTATACAAATATATTTCTCAGAGAAAATAAGGAGAACCATTGTGAGATATCTTCTTAAAGTCACAAAATACAAAATGGCCTCAAACCTATGCTCTTGGCTACTATGCCTGAGAGCAAGAGAAGAAATGCTGGCCAGCTATGCGTCAGAAGAGAGAAAATCCCTCTCAACTCTCTCCAAATCAAGAGCATCAAGAATTATATTCCTAGAAACTTCATGGCAAGCAGCCCTTGAACAGAAGAGGAACTTCCCTTGGTGACAGGGTACCTGTTTGGAAAAGCACAGACATTTAGGTTCAAGCCTGAAAGAAGATGCTGCACCTTTGTCATGGTATTAATGAAGTCCAGCATCAGAGGATAAATGGTGGGCTGGGACCTACACCATACAAATGCAAACATATATTTTTCAAGGCAAGACAATTTCTGTGGTAAAGGCCCAAGAGATGAAGATTTTGGAAGAGCAAGTCATTACTACTCAAGTTACCAGTGTGACTGCTTTCACCCATCTCACTCCCAAGAGCAGGGGTTACTTTTCTGCCCCAGCTCGTCCAGGAGCCTCTGCTATTAGCCAGAAACATCTGAACGAGTTGTTCTCCATCCCCAGACATTTCTCGTGCCAGTTATTTGTACCCAGCTACCTGCCCAACACAAAGGTTTGTATGCTAAAATAAAGCTATCTGCACTCTAGTTTAAGAGATACCTGCATATTGATACCCCTAAACTATCTCTATATCATGCAGAGAAATTACAAAAAGGAGTGGGGTTGTTTCTTCTTCCCTTCCCACCTTACAGGGAATAGAAATGAATGGTGTTACGCTACAAAGGCAAGAGCTTTTTCTGTGCCCAGCAACTGCTGTTTCCCTCTTGCAGCATACGGTCTTGTTTAGTGGCTTTCTCTCCTAGCAGTGAACTAATAAACATGAGGTAGGCCTCTGTCTTTTCCCCAAGTGAAAAAGAGAAACGTACTTCCAACACAAGGCAGACACTTATCTTGGTGCCAAGAAAAAGCGTTCATGCCCCATTAAGCAGAAGGTAGATTCCTGTCTCTCTGGTTCTTTTGTTTGTTGCCTCAGATTGTTAAGCAGAGCAAGGGCACTCCTGCTTCCAAGCACCTGCATTTAATTGCAGCTTATTGCATTCCCCACAGGGAGGCAGGAACAGCTGCAAGGGAACACTCTACTGATGCAAGAGCAGAAAATACTTTTTTTTCTATTCTTTTTTTATTTTTTTTCCCTGAGCAGGAAATGTGCTCTCTTCTACAAAAAGACACACTTCTCTGGAGAGAAATCATTAGAAAAACAGCTAATACTGCTTGGGTTTCCTGTTTTCTTTCATTTCTCTTTTCTCAAAAAAAACCCAAAAAAACCAAAACTGCTATTTAAAAAAAATATATAAATACCAAGAACACACTTGAACAACACTTTTCAAGAAAAATAATGTTTTTACCTCAGCAACCTGCTTCTCTATTAATTGGAAGATTTTCCACAAAGTCTTGGCAGGTCATCAAGATTTAAATTTAAGTCAATATAATTCAATGAAATTAATGCAAAAAAAGAAAAAGTTTAGGACTATCTTCTAGAGAAAAATAAAATCCTAAGGATTTCTCCCCTTTTTGCATGGTGTTTAATTGCTTGTTTATGGAAGGCTGTGCAATGAAATTCTGGGAAGGCATGTACATTTCTCACTTCATGACAGCTACAGTCAGCCCCTCTTTCTTTACAGCATTTGTTCCATTTATTTGTCTTCTGAATAGAATATTTTAGTAACTCCCTCTACACACAGAGGTTATTTTTTTCCCCAGTATTTTCACTGTATCTTTCCTTGGTTGCTTTAAGAAAGTACCTAGTATGATGAAGACTACTCAAAACATATTAATAATTATACTGAGCCCAAACTCCACAAGCCTGCTTCAAACTCAGATCATCTCCATCAGCTAACAGAAAAATGAACGAATCTTCATATGAAAGGAGGGCTGCTTTGAGAGGGCCTTAGAGTCATAGAATCAGTCAGGGTTGGAAGGGACCACAAGGATCATCCAGTTCCAACCCCCTGCCATGGACAGGGACACCTCACACTAGATCAGGCTGGCCAGAGCCTCATCCAGCCTGGCCTTAAACACCTCCAGGGATGGGGCCACAACCACCTCCCTGGGCAACCCATTCCAGGCTCTCACCACTCTCATGGGGAAGAACTTCTTCCTCACTTCCAGCCTGAATCTACTCACTTCTAGTTTTGCTCCATTCCCCCCAGTCCTGTCACTCCCTGATATCCTAAAAAGTCCCTCCCCAGGTTTCTTGTAGGCCCCCTTCATATATTGAAAGCCCACAATAAGGTCACCTCGGAGCCTTCTCTTCTCCAGACTGAACAGCCCCAACTCTTTCAGTCTGTCCTTACAGGAGAGGTTCTCCAGCCCTCTGCTCATCCTGGTGGCCCTTCTCTGGCCACCTTCCAGCATGTCCATATCCCTCTTGTAATAGGGGCTCCAGAACTGGACACAGTACTCCAGGGGGTGTCTCACCAGAGCAGAGCAGAGGGGGAGAATCACCTCCCTTGCCCTGCTGGCCACACTTCTCTTGATGCAGCCCAGGTTCTGGTTGGCTTTCTGGGCTGCAAGTGCACACTGACAGCTCATGTTGAGCTTCTCGTCCACCAGCACCCCCAAGTCCCTCTCCTCAGGGCTGCTTTCCAGCCAGTCCCTGCCCAGCCTGGATTTGTGCTTGGGATTGCCTCGACCCAGATGCAGGACCCTGCACTTTGTCTTGTTGAAGCTCATGAGGTTGGTTTGTGCCCACCTCTCCAGCCTGTCAAGGTCCCTCTGGATGGATCCCTTCCCTCCAGCCTGTCTGCTGCACCACACAGCTTGGTGTCATCAGCAAACTTGCTGAGGGTGCACTCAATGCCACTGTCCATGTCACCCACAAAGATGTTAAATAAGACTGGTCCCAGGACTGATCCCTGAGGGACTCCACTTGTCACTGGCCTCCAATGGGACACAGAGCCATTGACAGCCACTCTTTGGCTAGGAGAGCAGAGGAAACCCAGAAACCCTGCCCTCCAGTTTGATGAAAGTCAGGAGAAAACAGGGTAGTGTCATGCAGAGAACCATCCATGCTCATCTCTGGAGGACTTTCAAAACCTGCCTGGATATATGCCTGTGCAGCCTGATGAAGGCAAACCTGCTTTAGCAGTGATGTTGGACTAGATCCCTAGAGGTCCCTTCCAACCCATACTGTTTTGTGTTTCATTCTGAAAAGCCAGAAGGAAAGCTCCTCCTTGTACATAAAGTTCCCAGGGCTCCCTTCTCTAACTAGGTCACCTCTACCAAAATCAAATGGAAACAATAATCCTGGAGTTTGGAGGCTCTAGGGCCTTCCAGCTTGGTCACAACAGCTCTTTTAGATTGCAAATGTTTTCCAGGCCCCAAGATTTAAAAGAAAAATTTGCTTTCTCTATATCATCCTCTGAACCCAGA